>NC_046163.1:78435720-78625657 GCF_011064425.1 Rattus rattus
TAGATGAGGCTGACGAAATTTTGATAAATCTTGAAAAGTACACATGTTAGCAGGTCGTGCTAGTGGGAACTAACTGAATTCACAAAGAAACAGTGTTTCAGGTTGGGAGAACGTTGCTGTATCCCGAATATTCGACTTATCACTATTGCGGCCTATTGGGAACTAACTGAATTCACCAAGTTACTTAGATGAGGCTGACGAAATTTTGATAAATCTTGAAAAGTACACATGTTAGCAGGTCGTGCTAGTGGGAACTAACTGAATTCACAAAGAAACAGTGTTTCAGGTTGGGAGAACGTTGCTGTATCCCGAATATTCGACTTATCACTATTGCGGCCTATTGGGAACTAACTGAATTCACCAAGTTACTTAGATGAGGCTGACGAAATTTTGATAAATCTTGAAAAGTACACATGTTAGCAGGTCGTGCTAGTGGGAACTAACTGAATTCACAAAGAAACAGTGTTTCAGGTTGGGAGAATGTTGCTGTATCCCGAATATTCCACTTATCACTATTGCGGCCTATTGGGAACTAACTGAATTCACCAAGTTACTTAGATGAGGCTGACGAAATTTTGATAAATCTTGAAAAGTACACATGTTAGCAGGTCGTGCTAGTGGGAACTAACTGAATTCACAAAAAACAGTGTTTCAGGTTGGGAGAACGTTGCTGTATCCCGAATATTCGACTTATCACTATTGCGGCCTATTGGGAACTAACTGAATTCACCAAGTTACTTAGATTCGGCTGACGAAATTTTGATAAATCTTGAAAAGTACACATGTTAGCAGGTCGTGCTAGTGGGAACTAACTGAATTCACAAAGAAACAGTGTTTCAGGTTGGGAGAATGTTGCTGTATCCCGAATATTCGACTTATCACTATTACGGCCTATTGGGAACTAACTGAATTCACCAAGTTACTTAGATGAGGCTGACGAAATTTTGATAAATCTTGAAAAGTACACATGTTAGCAGGTCGTGCTAGTGGGAACTAACTGAATTCACAAAAAACAGTGTTTCAGGTTGGGAGAATTTGCTGTATCCCGAATATTCGACTTATCACTATTGCGGCCTATTGGGAACTAACTGAATTCACCAAGTTACTTAGATGAGGCTGACGAAATTTTGATAAATCTTGAAAAGTACACATGTTAGCAGGTCGTGCTAGTGGGAACTAACTGAATTCACAAAGAAACAGTGTTTCAGGTTGGGAGAACGTTGCTGTATCCCGAATATTAGACTTATCACTATTGCGGCCTATTGGGAACTAACTGAATTCACCAAGTTACTTAGATGAGGCTGACGAAATTTTGATAAATCTTGAAAAGTACACATGTTAGCAGGTCGTGCTAGTGGGAACTAACTGAATTCACAAAGAACAGTGTTTCAGGTTGGGAGAATGTTGCTGTATCCCGAATATTCGACTTATCACTATTGCGGCCTATTGGGAACTAACTGAATTCACCAAGTTACTTAGATGAGGCTGACGAAATTTTGATAAATCTTGAAAAGTACACATGTTAGCAGGTCGTGCTAGTGGGAACTAACTGAATTCACAAAGAAACAGTGTTTCAGGTTGGGAGAACGTTGCTGTATCCCGAATATTCGACTTATCACTATTGCGGCCTATTGGGAACTAACTGAATTCACCAAGTTACTTAGATGAGGCTGACGAAAATTTTGATAAATCTTGAAAAGTACACATGTTAGCAGGTCGTGCTAGTGGGAACTAACTGAATTCACAAAGAAACAGTGTTTCAGGTTGGGAGAACGTTGCTGTATCCCGAATAGTCGACTTATCACTATTGCGGCCTATTGGGAACTAACTGAATTCACCAAGTTACTTAGATGAGGCTGACGAAATTTTGATAAATCTTGAAAAGTACACATGTTAGCAGGTCGTGCTAGTGGGAACTAACTGAATTCACAAAGAAACAGTGTTTCAGGTTGGGAGAATGTTGCTGTATCCCGAACAGTCGACTTATCACTATTACGGCCTATTGGGAACTAACTGAATTCACCAAGTTACTTAGATGAGGCTGACGAAATTTTGATAAATCTTGAAAAGTACACATGTTAGCAGGTCGTGCTAGTGGGAACTAACTGAATTCACAAAAAAACAGTGTTTCAGGTTGGGAGAACGTTGCTGTATCCCGAATATTCGACTTATCACTATTGCGGCCTATTGGGAACTAACTGAATTCACCAAGTTACTTAGATTAGGCTGACGAAATTTTGATAAATCTTGAAAAGTACACATGTTAGCAGGTCGTGCTAGTGGGAACTAACTGAATTCACAAAGAAACAGTGTTTCAGGTTGGGAGAACGTTGCTGTATCCCGAATAGTCGACTTATCACTATTGCGGCCTATTGGAAACTAACTGAATTCACCAAGTTACTTAGATGAGGCTGACGAAATTTTGATAAATCTTGAAAAGTACACATGTTAGCAGGTCGTGCTAGTGGGAACTAACTTGAATTCACAAAGAAACAGTGTTTCAGGTTGGGAGAACGTTGCTGTATCCCGAATATTCGACTTATCACTATTGCGGCCTATTGGGAACTAACTGAATTCACCAAGTTACTTAGATGAGGCTGACGAAATTTTGATAAATCTTGAAAAGTACACATGTTAGCAGGTCGTGCTAGTGGGAACTAACTGAATTCACAAAGAAACAGTGTTTCAGGTTGGGAGAACGTTGCTGTATCCCGAATATTCGACTTATCACTATTTTGGCCTATTGGGAACTAACTGAATTCACCAAGTTACTTAGATGAGGCTGACGAAATTTTGATAAATCTTGAAAAGTACACATGTTAGCAGGTCGTGCTAGTGGGAACTAACTGAATTCACAAAGAAACAGTGTTTCAGGTTGGGAGAACGTTGCTGTATCCCGAATATTCGACTTATCACTATTGCGGCCTATTGGGAACTAACTGAATTCACCAAGTTACTTAGATGAGGCTGACGAAATTTTGATAAATCTTGAAAAGTACACATGTTAGCAGGTCGTGCTAGTGGGAACTAACTGAATTCACAAAGAAACAGTGTTTCAGGTTGGGAGAACGTTGCTGTATCCCGAATATTCGACTTATCACTATTGCGGCCTATTGGGAACTAACTGAATTCACCAAGTTACTTAGATTAGGCTGACGAAATTTTGATAAATCTTGAAAAGTACACATGTTAGCAGTTCGTGCTAGTGGGAACTAACTGAATTCACAAAGAAACAGTGTTTCAGGTTGGGAGAACGTTGCTGTATCCCGAATATTCGACTTATCACTATTGCGGCCTATTGGGAACTAACTGAATTCACCAAGTTACTTAGATGAGGCTGACGAAATTTTGATAAATCTTGAAAAGTACACATGTTAGCAGGTCGTGCTAGTGGGAACTAACTGAATTCACAAAAAAACAGTGTTTCAGGTTGGGAGAACGTTGCTGTATCCCGAATAGTCGACTTATCACTATTGCGGCCTATTGGGAACTAACTGAATTCACCAAGTTACTTAGATTAGGCTGACGAAATTTTGATAAATCTTGAAAAGTACACATGTTAGCAGGTCGTGCTAGTGGGAACTAACTGAATTCACAAAGAAACAGTGTTTCAGGTTGGGAGAACGTTGCTGTATCCCGAATAGTCGAATCTGTCTCTTATACACATCTAGATGTGTATAAGAGACAGCTATTGGGAACTAACTGAATTCACCAAGTTACTTAGATGAGGCTGACGAAATTTTGATAAATCTTGAAAAGTACACATGTTAGCAGGTCGTGCTAGTGGGAACTAACTGAATTCACAAAGAAACAGTGTTTCAGGTTGGGAGAACGTTGCTGTATCCCGAATATTAGACTTATCACTATTGCGGCCTATTGGGAACTAACTGAATTCACCAAGTTACTTAGATGAGGCTGACGAAATTTTGATAAATCTTGAAAAGTACACATGTTAGCAGGTCGTGCTAGTGGGAACTAACTGAATTCACAAAGAAACAGTGTTTCAGGTTGGGAGAAAGTTGCTGTATCCCGAATATTCGACTTATCACTATTGCGGCCTATTGGGAACTAACTGAATTCACCAAGTTACTTAGATTAGGCTGACGAAATTTTGATAAATCTTGAAAAGTACACATGTTAGCAGGTCGTGCTAGTGGGAACTAACTGAATTCACAAAGAAACAGTGTTTCAGGTTGGGAGAACGTTGCTGTATCCCGAATAGTCGACTTATCACTATTGCGGCCAATTGGGAACTACTGAATTCACCAAGTTACTTAGATGAGGCTGACGAAATTTTGATAAATCTTGAAAAGTACACATGTTAGCAGGTCGTGCTAGTGGGAACTAACTGAATTCACAAAAAACAGTGTTTCAGGTTGGGAGAACGTTGCTGTATCCCGAATATTCGACTTATCACTATTGCGGCCTATTGGGAACTAACTAATTCACCAAGTTACTTAGATGAGGCTGACGAAATTTTGATAAATCTTGAAAAGTACACATGTTAGCAGGTCGTGCTAGTGGGAACTAACTGAATTCACAAAGAAACAGTGTTTCAGGTCGTGAGAATGTTGCTGTATCCCGAACAGTCCACTTATCACTATTGCGGCCTATTGGGAACTAACTGAATTCACCAAGTTACTTAGATGAGGCTGACGAAATTTTGATAAATCTTGAAAAGTACACATGTTAGCAGGTCGTGCTAGTGGGAACTAACTGAATTCACAAAGAAACAGTGTTTCAGGTTGGGAGAACGTTGCTGTATCCCGAATATTCGACTTATCACTATTGCGGCCTATTGGGAACTAACTGAATTCACCAAGTTACTTAGATGAGGCTGACGAAATTTTGATAAATCTTGAAAAGTACACATGTTAGCAGGTCGTGCTAGTGGGAACTAACTGAATTCACAAAGAAACAGTGTTTCAGGTTGGGAGAACGTTGCTGTATCCCGAATATTCGACTTATCACTATTGCGGCCTATTGGGAACTAACTGAATTCACCAAGTTACTTAGATGAGGCTGACCAAATTTTGATAAATCTTGAAAAGTACACAATCTTGAAAAGTACACATGTTAGCAGGTCGTGCTAGTGGGAACTAACTGAATTCACAAAGAAACAGTGTTTCAGGTTGGGAGAACGTTGCTGTATCCCGAATATTCGACTTATCACTATTGCGGCCTATTGGGAACTAACTGAATTCACCAAGTTACTTAGATGAGGCTGACAAAATTTTGATAAATCTTGAAAAGTACACATGTTAGCAGGTCGTGCTAGTGGGAACTAACTGAATTCACAAAGAAACAGTGTTTCAGGTTGGGAGAATGTTGCTGTATCCCGAATATTCGACTTATCACTATTGCGGCCTATTGGGAACTAACTGAATTCACCAAGTTACTTAGATGAGGCTGACGAAATTTTGATAAATCTTGAAAAGTACACATGTTAGCAGGTCGTGCTAGTGGGAACTAACTGAATTCACAAAGAAACAGTGTTTCAGGTTGGGAGAACGTTGCTGTATCCCGAATATTCGACTTATCACTATTGCGGCCTATTGGGAACTAACTGAATTCACCAAGTTACTTAGATGAGGCTGACGAAATTTTGATAAATCTTGAAAAGTACACATGTTAGCAGGTCGTGCTAGTGGGAACTAACTGAATTCACAAAGAAACAGTGTTTCAGGTTGGGAGAACGTTGCTGTATCCCGAATATTCGACTTATCACTATTGCGGCCTATTGGGAACTAACTGAATTCACCAAGTTACTTAGATGAGGCTGACGAAATTTTGATAAATCTTGAAAAGTACACATGTTAGCAGGTCGTGCTAGTGGGAACTAACTGAATTCACAAAGAAACAGTGTTTCAGGTTGGGAGAACGTTGCTGTATCCCGAATATTCGACTTATCACTATTACGGCCTATTGGGAACTAACTGAATTCACCAAGTTACTTAGATGAGGCTGACGAAATTTTGATAAATCTTGAAAAGTACACATGTTAGCAGGTCGTGCTAGTGGGAACTAACTGAATTCACAAAGAAACAGTGTTTCAGGTTGGGAGAATGTTGCTGTATCCCGAATATTCGACTTATCACTATTGCGGCCTATTGGGAACTAACTGAATTCACCAAGTTACTTAGATGAGGCTGACGAAATTTTGATAAATCTTGAAAAGTACACATGTTAGCAGGTCGTGCTAGTGGGAACTAACTGAATTCACAAAGAAACAGTGTTTCAGGTTGGGAGAACGTTGCTGTATCCCGAATATTCGACTTATCACTATTGCGGCCTATTGGGAACTAACTTAATTCACCAAAGTTACTTAGATGAGGCTGACGAAATTTTGATAAATCTTGAAAAGTACACATGTTAGCAGGTCGTGCTAGTGGGAACTAACTGAATTCACAAAGAAACAGTGTTTCAGGTTGGGAGAACGTTGCTGTATCCCGAATATTCGACTTATCACTATTGCGGCCTATTGGGAACTAACTGAATTCACCAAGTTACTTAGATTAGGCTGACGAAATTTTGATAAATCTTGAAAAGTACACATGTTAGCAGGTCGTGCTAGTGGGAACTAACTGAATTCACAAAGAAACAGTGTTTCAGGTTGGGAGAACGTTGCTGTATCCCGAATATTCGACTTATCACTATTGCGGCCTATTGGGAACTAACTGAATTCACCAAGTTACTTAGATGAGGCTGACGAAATTTTGATAAATCTTGAAAAGTACACATGTTAGCAGGTCGTGCTAGTGGGAACTAACTGAATTCACAAAGAAACAGTGTTTCAGGTTGGGAGAAAGTTGCTGTATCCCGAATATTCGACTTATCACTATTACGGCCTATTGGGAACTAACTGAATTCACCAAGTTACTTAGATGAGGCTGACGAAATTTTGATAAATCTTGAAAAGTACACATGTTAGCAGGTCGTGCTAGTGGGAACTAACTGAATTCACAAAAAAACAGTGTTTCAGGTTGGGAGAATGTTGCTGTATCCCGAATATTCGACTTATCACTATTGCGGCCTATTGGGAACTAACTGAATTCACCAAGTTACTTAGATGAGGCTGACGAAATTTTGATAAATCTTGAAAAGTACACATGTTAGCAGGTCGTGCTAGTGGGAACTAACTGAATTCACAAAGAAACAGTGTTTCAGGTTGGGAGAACGTTGCTGTATCCCGAATATTCGACTTATCACTATTGCGGCCTATTGGGAACTAACTGAATTCACCAAGTTACTTAGATTAGGCTGACGAAATTTTGATAAATCTTGAAAAGTACACATGTTAGCAGGTTAGCAGGTCGTGCTAGTGGGAACTAACTGAATTCACAAAGAAACAGTGTTTCAGGTTGGGAGAACGTTGCTGTATCCCGAATATTCGACTTATCACTATTGCGGCCTATTGGGAACTAACTGAATTCACCAAGTTACTTAGATTAGGCTGACGAAATTTTGATAAATCTTGAAAAGTACACATGTTAGCAGGTCGTGCTAGTGGGAACTAACTGAATTCACAAAGAAACAGTGTTTCAGGTTGGGAGAACGTTGCTGTATCCCGAATATTCGACTTATCACTATTGCGGCCTATTGGGAACTAACTGAATTCACCAAGTTACTTAGATGAGGCTGACGAAATTTTGATAAATCTTGAAAAGTACACATGTTAGCAGGTCGTGCTAGTGGGAACTAACTGAATTCACAAAGAAACAGTGTTTCAGGTTGGGAAAACGTTGCTGTATCCCGAATATTCGACTTATCACTATTGCGGCCTATTGGGATCTAACTGAATTCACCAAGTTACTTAGATGAGGCTGACGAAATTTTGATAAATCTTGAAAAGTACACATGTTAGCAGGTCGTGCTAGTGGGAACTAACTGAATTCACAAAGAAACAGTGTTTCAGGTTGGGAGAATGTTGCTGTATCCCGAATATTCCACTTATCACTATTGCGGCCTATTGGGAACTAACTGAATTCACCAAGTTACTTAGATGAGGCTGACGAAATTTTGATAAATCTTGAAAAGTACACATGTTAGGAGGTCGTGCTAGTGGGAACTAACTGAATTCACAAAAAAACAGTGTTTCAGGTTGGGAGAACGTTGCTGTATCCCGAATATTCGACTTATCACTATTGCGGCCTATTGGGAACTAACTGAATTCACCAAGTTACTTAGATGAGGCTGACGAAATTTTGATAAATCTTGAAAAGTACACATGTTAGCAGGTCGTGCTAGAGGGAACTAACTGAATTCACAAAGTTACTTAGATTCGGCTGACGAAATTTTGATAAATCTTGAAAAGTACACATGTTATCAGGTCGTGCTAGTGGGAACTAACTGAATTCACAAAGAAACAGTTTTTCAGGTTGGGAGAACGTTGCTGTATCCCGAATATTCGACTTATCACTATTGCGGCCTATTGGGAACTAACTGAATTCACCAAGTATTGGGAACTAACTTAATTCACCAAGTTACTTAGATGAGGCTGACGAAATTTTGATAAATCTTGAAAAGTACACATGTTAGCAGGTCGTGCTAGTGGGAACTAACTGAATTCACAAAGAAACAGTGTTTCAGGTTGGGAGAACGTTGCTGTATCCCGAATATTCGACTTATCACTATTGCGGCCTATTGGGAACTAACTGAATTCACCAAGTTACTTAGATGAGGCTGACGAAATTTTGATAAATCTTGAAAAGTACACATGTTAGCAGGTCGTGCTAGTGGGAACTAACTGAATTCACAAAGAAACAGTGTTTCAGGTTGGGAGAACGTTGCTGTATCCCGAATATTCGACTTATCACTATTGCGTCCTATTGGGAACTAACTGAATTCACCAAGTTACTTAGATGAGGCTGACGAAATTTTGATAAATCTTGAAAAGTACACATGTTAGCAGGTCGTGCTAGTGGGAACTAACTGAATTCACAAAGAAACAGTGTTTCAGGTTGGGAGAACGTTGCTGTATCCCGAATATTCGACTTATCACTATTGCGGCCTATTGGGAACTAACTGAATTCACCAAGTTACTTAGATTAGGCTGACGAAATTTTGATAAATCTTGAAAAGTACACATGTTAGCAGGTCGTGCTAGTGGGAACTAACTGAATTCACAAAGAAACAGTGTTTCAGGTTGGGAGAACGTTGCTGTATCCCGAATATTCGACTTATCACTATTGCGGCCTATTGGGAACTAACTGAATTCACCAAGTTACTTAGATTAGGCTGACGAAATTTTGATAAATCTTGAAAAGTACACATGTTAGCAGGTCGTGCTAGTGGGAACTAACTGAATTCACAAAGAAACAGTGTTTCAGGTTGGGAGAACGTTGCTGTATCCCGAATATTCGACTTATCACTATTGCGGCCTTTTGGGAACTAACTGAATTCACCAAGTTACTTAGATGAGGCTGACGAAATTTTGATAAATCTTGAAAAGTACACATGTTAGCAGGTCGTGCTTAGTGGGAACTAACTGAATTCACAAAAAAACAGTGTTTCAGGTTGGGAGAACGTTGCTGTATCCCGAATATTCGACTTATCACTATTGCGGCCTATTGGGAACTAACTGAATTCACCAAGTTACTTAGATGAGGCTGACGAAATTTTGATAAATCTTGAAAAATACACATGTTAGCAGGTCGTGCTAGTGGGAACTAACTGAATTCACAAAGAAACAGTGTTTCAGGTTGGGAGAACGTTGCTGTATCCCGAATATTCGACTTATCACTATTGCGGCCTATTGGGAACTAACTGAATTCACCAAGTTACTTAGATGAGGCTGATGAAATTTTGATAAATCTTGAAAAGTACACATGTTAGCAGGTCGTGCTAGTGGGAACTAACTGAATTCACAAAGAAACAGTGTTTCAGGTTGGGAGAATGTTGCTGTATCCCGAATATTCGACTTATCACTATTGCGGCCTATTGGGAACTAACTGAATTCACCAAGTTACTTAGATGAGGCTGACGAAATTTTGATAAATCTTGAAAAATACACATGTTAGCAGGTCGTGCTAGTGGGAACTAACTGAATTCACAAAGAAACAGTGTTTCAGGTTGGGAGAACGTTGCTGTATCCCGAATATTCGACTTATCACTATTGCGGCCTATTGGGAACTAACTGAATTCACCAAGTTACTTAGATTAGGCTGACGAAATTTTGATAAATCTTGAAAAGTACACATGTTAGCAGGTCGTGCTAGTGGGAACTAACTGAATTCACAAAGAAACAGTGTTTCAGGTTGGGAGAACGTTGCTGTATCCCGAATATTCGACTTATCACTATTGCGGCCTATTGGGACTAACTGAATTCACCAAGTTACTTAGATGAGGCTGACGAAATTTTGATAAATCTTGAAAAGTACACATGTTAGCAGGTCGTGCTAGTGGGAACTAACTGAATTCACAAAGAAACAGTGTTTCAGGTTGGGAGAACGTTGCTGTATCCCGAATATTCGACTTATCACTATTGCGGCCTATTGGGAACTAACTGAATTCACCAAGTTACTTAGATGAGGCTGATGAAATTTTGATAAATCTTGAAAAGTACACATGTTAGCAGGTCGTGCTAGTGGGAACTAACTGAATTCACAAAGAAACAGTGTTTCAGGTTGGGAGAACGTTGCTGTATCCCGAATATTCGACTTATCACTATTGCGGCCTATTGGGAACTAACTGAATTCACCAAGTTACTTAGATTAGGCTGACGAAATTTTGATAAATCTTGAAAAGTACACATGTTAGCAGGTCGTGCTAGTGGGAACTAACTGAATTCACAAAGAAACAGTGTTTCAGGTTGGGAGAACGTTGCTGTATCCCGAATATTCGACTTATCACTATTGCGGCCTATTGGGAACTAACTGAATTCACCAAGTTACTTAGATGAGGCTGACAAAATTTTGATAAATCTTGAAAAGTACACATGTTAGCAGGTCGTGCTAGTGGGAACTAACTGAATTCACAAAGAAACAGTGTTTCAGGTTGGGAGAACGTTGCTGTATCCCGAATATTCGACTTATCACTATTGCGGCCTATTGGGAACTAACTGAATTCACCAAGTTACTTAGATTAGGCTGACGAAATTTTGATAAATCTTGAAAAGTACACATGTTAGCAGGTCGTGCTAGTGGGAACTAACTGAATTCACAAAGAAACAGTGTTTCAGGTTGGGAGAACGTTGCTGTATCCCGAATATTCGACTTATCACTATTGCGGCCTATTGGGAACTAACTGAATTCACCAAGTTACTTAGATGAGGCTGACGAAATTTTGATAAATCTTGAAAAGTACACATGTTAGCAGGTCGTGCTAGTGGGAACTAACTGAATTCACAAAGAAACAGTGTTTCAGGTTGGGAGAACGTTGCTGTATCCCGAATATTCCACTTATCACTATTGCGGCCTATTGGGAACTAACTGAATTCACCAAGTTACTTAGATGAGGCTGACGAAATTTTGATAAATCTTGAAAAGTACACATGTTAGCAGGTCGTGCTAGTGGGAACTAACTGAATTCACAAAGAAACAGTGTTTCAGGTTGGGAGAACGTTGCTGTATCCCGAATATTCGACTGATCACTATTGCGGCCTATTGGGAACTAACTGAATTCACCAAGTTACTTAGATTAGGCTGACGAAATTTTGATAAATCTTGAAAAGTACACATGTTAGCAGGTCGTGCTAGTGGGAACTAACTGAATTCACAAAGAAACAGTGTTTCAGGTTGGGAGAACGTTGCTGTATCCCGAATATTCGACTTATCACTATTGCGGCCTATTGGGAACTAACTGAATTCACCAAGTTACTTAGATTAGGCTGACGAAATTTTGATAAATCTTGAAAAGTACACATGTTAGCAGGTCGTGCTAGTGGGAACTAACTGAATTCACAAAGAAACAGTGTTTCAGGTTGGGAGAACGTTGCTGTATCCCGAATATTCGACTTATCACTATTGCGGCCTATTGGGAACTAACTGAATTCACCAAGTTACTTAGATTAGGCTGACGAAATTTTGATAAATCTTGAAAAGTACACATGTTAGCAGGTCGTGCTAGTGGGAACTAACTGAATTCACAAAGAAACAGTGTTTCAGGTTGGGAGAACGTTGCTGTATCCCGAATATTCGACTTATCACTATTGCGGCCTATTGGGAACTAACTGAATTCACCAAGTTACTTAGATGAGGCTGACGAAATTTTGATAAATCTTGAAAAGTACACATGTTAGCAGGTCGTGCTAGTGGGAACTAACTGAATTCACAAAGAAACAGTGTTTCAGGTTGGGAGAACGTTGCTGTATCCCGAATATTCGACTTATCACTATTGCGACCTATTGGGAACTAACTGAATTCACCAAGTTACTTAGATGAGGCTGACGAAATTTTGATAAATCTTGAAAAATACACATGTTAGCAGGTCGTGCTAGTGGGAACTAACTGAATTCACAAAGAAACAGTGTTTCAGGTTGGGAGAATGTTGCTGTATCCCGAATATTCGACTTATCACTATTGCGGCCTATTGGGAACTAACTGAATTCACCAAGTTACTTAGATGAGGCTGACGAAATTTTGATAAATCTTGAAAAGTACACATGTTAGCAGGTCGTGCTAGTGGGAACTAACTGAATTCACAAAAAAACAGTGTTTCAGGTTGGGAGAATGTTGCTGTATCCCGAATATTCGACTTATCACTATTGCGGCCTATTGGGAACTAACTGAATTCACCAAGTTACTTAGATGAGGCTGACGAAATTTTGATAAATCTTGAAAAGTACACATGTTAGCAGGTCATGCTAGTGGGAACTAACTGAATTCACAAAGAAACAGTGTTTCAGGTTGGGAGAACGTTGCTGTATCCCGAATATTCGACTTATCACTATTGCGGCCTATTGGGAACTAACTGAATTCACCAAATTACTTAGATGAGGCTGACGAAATTTTGATAAATCTTGAAAAGTACACATGTTAGCAGGTCGTGCTAGTGGGAACTAACTGAATTCACAAAGAAACAGTGTTTCAGGTTGGGAGAACGTTGCTGTATCCCGAATATTCGACTTATCACTATTGCGGCCTATTGGGAACTAACTGAATTCACCAAGTTACTTAGATGAGGCTGACGAAATTTTGATAAATCTTGAAAAGTACACATGTTATCAGGTCGTGCTAGTGGGAACTAACTGAATTCACAAAGAAACAGTGTTTCAGGTTGGGAGAAAGTTGCTGTATCCCGAATATTCGACTTATCACTATTGCGGCCTATTGGGAACTAACTGAATTCACCAAGTTACTTAGATGAGGCTGACGAAATTTTGATAAATCTTGAAAAGTACACATGTTAGCAGGTCGTGCTAGTGGGAACTAACTGAATTCACAAAAAAACAGTGTTTCAGGTCGTGAGAATGTTGCTGTATCCCGAACAGTCCACTTATCACTATTGCGGCCTATTGGGAACTAACTGAATTCACCAAGTTACTTAGATTAGGCTGACGAAATTTTGATAAATCTTGAAAAGTACACATGTTAGCAGGTCGTGCTAGTGGGAACTAACTTAATTCACAAAGAAACAGTGTTTCAGGTTGGGAGAACGTTGCTGTATCCCGAATATTTGACTTATCACTATTGCGGCCTATTGGGAACTAACTGAATTCACCAAGTTACTTAGATGAGGCTGACGAAATTTTGATAAATCTTGAAAAGTACACATGTTAGCAGGTCGTGCTAGTGGGAACTAACTGAATTCACAAAGAAACAGTGTTTCAGGTTGGGAGAACGTTGCTGTATCCCGAATATTCGACTTATCACTATTGCGGCCTATTGGGAACTAACTGAATTCACCAAGTTACTTAGATGAGGCTGACGAAATTTTGATAAATCTTGAAAAATACACATGTTAGCAGGTCGTGCTAGTGGGAACTAACTGAATTCACAAAGAAACAGTGTTTCAGGTTGGGAGAATGTTGCTGTATCCCGAATATTCGACTTATCACTATTGCGGCCTATTGGGAACTAACTGAATTCACCAAGTTACTTAGATGAGGCTGACGAAATTTTGATAAATCTTGAAAAGTACACATGTTAGCAGGTGGTGCTAGTGGGAACTAACTGAATTCACAAAGAAACAGTGTTTCAGGTTGGGAGAACGTTGCTGTATCCCGAATATTCGACTTATCACTATTGCGGCCTATTGGGAACTAACTGAATTCACCAAGTTACTTAGATTAGGCTGACGAAATTTTGATAAATCTTGAAAAGTACACATGTTAGCAGGTCGTGCTAGTGGGAACTAACTGAATTCACAAAGAAACAGTGTTTCAGGTTGGGAGAACGTTGCTGTATCCCGAATATTCGACTTATCACTATTGCGGCCTATTGGGAACTAACTGAATTCACCAAGTTACTTAGATGAGGATGACGAAATTTTGATAAATCTTGAAAAGTACACATGTTAGCAGGTCGTGCTAGTGGGAACTAACTGAATTCACAAAGAAACAGTGTTTCAGGTTGGGAGAACGTTGCTGTATCCCGAATATTCGACTTATCACTATTGCGGCCTATTGGGAACTAACTGGATTCACCAAGTTACTTAGATTAGGCTGACGAAATTTTGATAAATCTTGAAAAGTACACATGTTAGCAGGTCGTGCTAGTGGGAACTAACTGAATTCACAAAGAAACAGTGTTTCAGGTCGTGAGAATGTTGCTGTATCCCGAACAGTCCACTTATCACTATTGCGGCCTATTGGGAACTAACTGAATTCACCAAGTTACTTAGATTTGGCTGACGAAATTTTGATAAATCTTGAAAAGTACACATGTTAGCAGGTCGTGCTAGTGGGAACTAACTGAATTCACAAAGAAACAGTGTTTCAGGTTGGGAGAATGTTGCTGTATCCCGAACAGTCCACTTATCACTATTGCGGCCTATTGGGAACTAACTGAATTCACCAAGTTACTTAGATGAGGCTGACGAAATTTTGATAAATCTTGAAAAGTACACATGTTAGCAGGTCGTGCTAGTGCTGTCTCTAACTGAATTCACAAAAAACAGTGTTTCAGGTTGGGAGAACGTTGCTGTATCCCGAATATTCGACTTATCACTATTGCGGCCTATTGGGAACTAACTGAATTCACCAAGTTACTTAGATTAGGCTGACGAAATTTTGATAAATCTTGAAAAGTACACATGTTAGCAGGTCGTGCTAGTGGGAACTAACTGAATTCACAAAGAAACAGTGTTTCAGGTTGGGAGAACGTTGCTGTATCCCGAATATTCGACTTATCACTATTGCGGCCTATTGGGAACTAACTGAATTCACCAAGTTACTTAGATTAGGCTGACGAAATTTTGATAAATCTTGAAAATACACATGTTAGCAGGTCGTGCTAGTGGGAACTAACTGAATTCACAAAGAAACAGTGTTTCAGGTTGGGAGAACGTTGCTGTATCCCGAATATTCGACTTATCACTATTGCGGCCTATTGGGAACTAACTGAATTCACCAAGTTACTTAGATGAGGCTGACGAAATTTTGATAAATCTTGAAAAGTACACATGTTAGCAGGTCGTGCTAGTGGGAACTAACTGAATTCACAAAGAAACAGTGTTTCAGGTTGGGAGAACGTTGCTGTATCCCGAATATTCGACTTATCACTATTGCGGCCTATTGGGAACTAACTGAATTCACCAAGTTACTTAGATTAGGCTGACGAAATTTTGATAAATCTTGAAAAGTACACATGTTAGCAGGTCGTGCTAGTGGGAACTAACTGAATTCACAAAGAAACAGTGTTTCAGGTTGGGAGAACGTTGCTGTATCCCGAATATTCGACCTAACACTATTGCGGCCTATTGGGAACTAACTGAATTCACCAAGTTACTTAGATGAGGCTGACGAAATTTTGATAAATCTTGAAAAGTACACATGTTAGCAGGTCGTGCTAGTGGGAACTAACTGAATTCACAAAAAACAGTGTTTCAGGTTGGGAGAACGTTGCTGTATCCCGAATATTCGACTTATCACTATTGCGGCCTATTGGGAACTAACTGAATTCACCAAGTTACTTAGATGAGGCTGACGAAATTTTGATAAATCTTGAAAAGTACACATGTTAGCAGGTCGTGCTAGTGGGAACTAACTGAATTCACAAAGAAACAGTGTTTCAGGTTGGGAGAACGTTGCTGTATCCCGAATATTCGACTTATCACTATTGAGGCCTATTGGGAACTAACTGAATTCACCAAGTTACTTAGATGTGGCTGACGAAATTTTGATAAATCTTGAAAAGTACACATGTTAGCAGGTCGTGCTAGTGGGAACTAACTGAATTCACAAAGAAACAGTGTTTCAGGTTGGGAGAACGTTGCTGTATCCCGAATATTCGACTTATCACTATTGCGGCCTATTGGGAACTAACTGAATTCACCAAGTTACTTAGATTAGGCTGACGAAATTTTGATAAATCTTGAAAAGTACACATGTTAGCAGGTCGTGCTAGTGGGAACTAACTGAATTCACAAAGAAACAGTGTTTCAGGTTGGGAGAACGTTGCTGTATCCCGAATATTCGACTTATAACTATTGCGGCCTATTGGGAACTAACTGAATTCACCAAGTTACTTAGATGAGGCTGACGAAATTTTGATAAATCTTGAAAAGTACACATGTTAGCAGGTCGTGCTAGTGGGAACTAACTGAATTCACAAAGAAACAGTGTTTCAGGTTGGGAGAACGTTGCTGTATCCCGAATATTCGACTTATCACTATTGCGGCCTATTGGGAACTAACTGAATTCACCAAGTTACTTAGATGAGGCTGACGAAATTTTGATAAATCTTGAAAAGTACACATGTTAGCAGGTCGTGCTAGTGGGAACTAACTGAATTCACAAAGAAACAGTGTTTCAGGTTGGGAGAACGTTGCTGTATCCCGAATATTCGACTTATCACTATTGCGGCCTATTGGGAACTAACTGAATTCACCAAGTTACTTAGATGAGGCTGACGAAATTTTGATAAATCTTGAAAAATACACATGTTAGCAGGTCGTGCTAGTGGGAACTAACTGAATTCACAAACAAACAGTGTTTCAGGTTGGGAGAACGTTGCTGTATCCCGAATATTCGACTTATCACTATTGCGGCCTATTGGGAACTAACTGAATTCACCAAGTTACTTAGATGAGGCTGACGAAATTTTGATAAATCTTGAAAAGTACACATGTTAGCAGGTCGTGCTAGTGGGAACTAACTGAATTCACAAAGAAACAGTGTTTCAGGTTGGGAGAACGTTGCTGTATCCCGAATATTCGACTTATCACTATTGCGGCCTATTGGGAACTAACTGAATTCACCAAGTTACTTAGATGAGGCTGACGAAATTTTGATAAATCTTGAAAAGTACACATGTTAGCAGGTCGTGCTAGTGGGAACTAACTGAATTCACAAAGAAACAGTGTTTCAGGTTGGGAGAAAGTTGCTGTATCCCGAATATTCGACTTATCACTATTGCGGCCTATTGGGAACTAACTGAATTCACCAAGTTACTTAGATAGGCTGACGAAATTTTGATAAATCTTGAAAAGTACACATGTTAGCAGGTCGTGCTAGTGGGAACTAACTGAATTCACAAAAAAACAGTGTTTCAGGTTGGGAGAATGTTGCTGTATCCCGAATATTCGACTTATCACTATTGCGGCCTATTGGGAACTAACTGAATTCACCAAGTTACTTAGATGAGGCTGACGAAATTTTGATAAATCTTGAAAAGTACACATGTTAGCAGGTCGTGCTAGTGGGAACTAACTGAATTCACAAAGAAACAGTGTTTCAGGTTGGGAGAACGTTGCTGTATCCCGAATAGTCGACTTATCACTATTGCGGCCTATTGGGAACTAACTGAATTCACCAAGTTACTTAGATGAGGCTGACGAAATTTTGATAAATCTTGAAAAGTACACATGTTAGCAGGTCGTGCTAGTGGGAACTAACTGAATTCACAAAGAAACAGTGTTTCAGGTTGGGAGAACGTTGCTGTATCCCGAATATTCGACTTATCACTATTGCGGCCTATTGGGAACTAACTGAATTCACCAAGTTACTTAGATGAGGCTGACGAAATTTTGATAAATCTTGAAAAGTACACATGTTAGCAGGTCGTGCTAGTGGGAACTAACTGAATTCACAAAGAAACAGTGTTTCAGGTTGGGAGAATGTTGCTGTATCCCGAATATTCCACTTATCACTATTGCGGCCTATTGGGAACTAACTGAATTCACCAAGTTACTTAGATGAGGCTGACGAAATTTTGATAAATCTTGAAAAGTACACATGTTAGCAGGTCGTGCTAGTGGGAACTAACTGAATTCATAAAGAAACAGTGTTTCAGGTTGGGAGAACGTTGCTGTATCCCGAATATTCGACTTATCACTATTGCGGCCTATTGGGAACTAACTGAATTCACCAAGTTACTTAGATGAGGCTGACGAAATTTTGATAAATCTTGAAAAGTACACATGTTAGCAGGTCGTGCTAGTGGGAACTAACTGAATTCACAAAGAAACAGTGTTTCAGGTTGGGAGAATGTTGCTGTATCCCGAATATTCGACTTATCACTATTGCGGCCTATTGGGAACTAACTGAATTCACCAAGTTACTTAGATGAGGCTGACGAAATTTTGATAAATCTTGAAAAGTACACATGTTAGCAGGTCGTGCTAGTGGGAACTAACTGAATTCACAAAGAAACTGTCTCTTATACACATCTAGATGTGTATAAGAGACAGATTGGGAACTAACTGAATTCACCAAGTTACTTAGATGAGGCTGACGAAATTTTGATAAATCTTGAAAAGTACACATGTTAGCAGGTCGTGCTAGTGGGAACTAACTGAATTCACAAAGAAACAGTGTTTCAGGTTGGGAGAATGTTGCTGTATCCCGAATATTCGACTTATCACTATTGCGGCCTATTGGGAACTAACTGAATTCACCAAGTTACTTAGATGAGGCTGACGAAATTTTGATAAATCTTGAAAAGTACACATGTTAGCAGGTCGTGCTAGTGGGAACTAACTGAATTCACAAAAAAACAGTGTTTCAGGTTGTGAGAATGTTGCTGTATCCCGAATATTCCACTTATCACTATTGCGGCCTATTGGGAACTAACTGAATTCACCAAGTTACTTAGATGAGGCTGACGAAATTTTGATAAATCTTGAAAAATACACATGTTAGCAGGTCGTGCTAGTGGGAACTAACTGAATTCACAAAGAAACAGTGTTTCAGGTCGTGAGAATGTTGCTGTATCCCGAATAGTCCACTTATCACTATTGCGGCCTATTGGGAACTAACTGAATTCACCAAGTTACTTAGATGAGGCTGACGAAATTTTGATAAATCTTGAAAAGTACACATGTTAGCAGGTCGTGCTAGTGGGAACTAACTGAATTCACAAAGAAACAGTGTTTCAGGTCGTGAGAAAGTTGCTGTATCCCGAATAGTCCACTTATCACTATTGCGGCCTATTGGGAACTAACTGAATTCACCAAGTTACTTAGATGAGGCTGACGAAATTTTGATAAATCTTGAAAAGTACACATGTTAGCAGGTCGTGCTAGTGGGAACTAACTGAATTCACAAAGAAACAGTGTTTCAGGTTGGGAGAATGTTGCTGTATCCCGAATATTCGACTTATCACTATTGCGGCCTATTGGGAACTAACTGAATTCACCAAGTTACTTAGATGAGGCTGACGAAATTTTGATAAATCTTGAAAAGTACACATGTTAGCAGGTAGTGCTAGTGGGAACTAACTGAATTCACAAAGAAACAGTGTTTCAGGTTGGGAGAACGTTGCTGTATCCCGAATATTCGACTTATCACTATTGCGGCCTATTGGGAACTAACTGAATTCACCAAGTTACTTAGATTAGGCTGACGAATTTTTGATAAATCTTGAAAAGTACACATGTTAGCAGGTCGTGCTAGTGGGAACTAACTGAATTCACAAAGAAACAGTGTTTCAGGTTGGGAGAACGTTGCTGTATCCCGAATATTCGACTTATCACTATTGCGGCCTATTGGGAACTAACTGAATTCACCAAGTTACTTAGATGAGGCTGACGAAATTTTGATAAATCTTGAAAAGTACACATGTTAGCAGGTCGTGCTAGTGGGAACTAACTGAATTCACAAAGAAACAGTGTTTCAGGTTGGGAGAACGTTGCTGTATCCCGAATATTCGACTTATCACTATTGCGGCCTATTGGGAACTAACTGAATTCACCAAGTTACTTAGATGAGGCTGACGAAATTTTGATAAATCTTGAAAAGTACACATGTTAGCAGGTCGTGCTAGTGGGAACTAACTGAATTCACAAAGAAACAGTGTTTCAGGTTGGGAGAACGTTGCTGTATCCCAAATATTCGACTTATCACTATTGCGGCCTATTGGGAACTAACTGAATTCACCAAGTTACTTAGATGAGGCTGACGAAATTTTGATAAATCTTGAAAAGTACACATGTTAGCAGGTCGTGCTAGTGGGAACTAACTGAATTCACAAAGAAACAGTGTTTCAGGTTGGGAGAACGTTGCTGTATCCCGAATAGTCGACTTATCACTATTGCGGCCTATTGGGAACTAACTGAATTCACCAAGTTACTTAGATTCGGCTGACGAAATTTTGATAAATCTTGAAAAGTACACATGTTAGCAGGTCGTGCTAGTGGGAACTAACTGAATTCACAAAGAAACAGTGTTTCAGGTTGGGAGAACGTTGCTGTATCCCGAATATTCGACTTATCACTATTGCGGCCTATTGGGAACTAACTGAATTCACCAAGTTACTTAGATTCGGCTGACGAAATTTTGTTAAATCTTGAAAAGTACACATATTACCAGGTCGTGCTAGTGGGAACTAACTGAATTCACAAAGAAACAGTGTTTCAGGTTGGGAGAACGTTGCTGTATCCCGAATATTCGACTTATCACTATTGCGGCCTATTGGGAACTAACTGAATTCACCAAGTTACTTAGATGAGGCTGACGAAATTTTGATAAATCTTGAAAAGTACACATGTTAGCAGGTCGTGCTAGTGGGAACTAACTGAATTCACAAAGAAACAGTGTTTCAGGTTGGGAGAACGTTGCTGTATCCCGAATATTCGACTTATCACTATTGCGGCCTATTGGGAACTAACTGAATTCACCAAGTTACTTAGATTAGGGCTGACGAAATTTTGATAAATCTTGAAAAGTACACATGTTAGCAGGTCGTGCTAGTGGGAACTAACTGAATTCACAAAGAAACAGTGTTTCAGGTTGGGAGAACGTTGCTGTATCCCGAATATTCGACTTATCACTATTACGGCCTATTGGGAACTAACTGAATTCACCAAGTTACTTAGATGAGGCTGACGAAATTTTGATAAATCTTGAAAAGTACACATGTTAGCAGGTCGTGCTAGTGGGAACTAACTGAATTCACAAAAAACAGTGTTTCAGGTTGGGAGAACGTTGCTGTATCCCGAATATTCGACTTATCACTATTGCGGCCTATTGGGAACTAACTGAATTCACCAAGTTACTTAGATGAGGCTGACGAAATTTTGATAAATCTTGAAAAGTACACATGTTAGCAGGTCGTGCTAGTGGGAACTAACTGAATTCACAAAAAAACAGTGTTTCAGGTTGGGAGAATGTTGCTGTATCCCGAATATTCGACTTATCACTATTACGGCCTATTGGGAACTAACTGAATTCACCAAGTTACTTAGATGAGGCTGACGAAATTTTGATAAATCTTGAAAAGTACACATGTTAGCAGGTCGTGCTAGTGGGAACTAACTGAATTCACAAAGAAACAGTGTTTCAGGTCGTGAGAATGTTGCTGTATCCCGAATAGTCCACTTATCACTATTGCGGCCTATTGGGAACTAAATGAATTCACCAAGTTACTTAGATGAGGCTGACGAAATTTTGATAAATCTTGAAAAGTACACATGTTAGCAGGTCGTGCTAGTGGGAACTAACTGAATTCACAAAGAAACAGTGTTTCAGGTTGGGAGAACGTTGCTGTATCCCGAATATTCGACTTATCACTATTGCGGCCTATTGGGAACTAACTGAATTCACCAAGTTACTTAGATGAGGCTGACGAAATTTTGATAAATCTTGAAAAGTACACATGTTAGCAGGTCGTGCTAGTGGGAACTAACTGAATTCACAAAGAAACAGTGTTTCAGGTTGGGAGAACGTTGCTGTATCCCGAATATTCGACTTATCACTATTGCGGCCTATTGGGAACTAACTGAATTCACCAAGTTACTTAGATGAGGCTGACGAAATTTTGATAAATCTTGAAAAGTACACATGTTAGCAGGTCGTGCTAGTGGGAACTAACTGAATTCACAAAGAAACAGTGTTTCAGGTTGGGAGAATGTTGCTGTATCCCGAATATTCGACTTATCACTATTGCGGCCTATTGGGAACTAACTGAATTCACCAAGTTACTTAGATGAGGCTGACGAAATTTTGATAAATCTTGAAAAGTACACATGTTAGCAGGTCGTGCTAGTGGGAACTAACTGAATTCACAAAGAAACAGTGTTTCAGGTTGGGAGAACGTTGCTGTATCCCGAATATTCGACTTATCACTATTGCGGCCTATTGGGAACTAACTGAATTCACCAAGTTACTTAGATGAGGCTGACGAAATTTTGATAAATCTTGAAAAGTACACATGTTAGCAGGTCGTGCTGGTGGGAACTAACTGAATTCACAAAGAAACAGTGTTTCAGGTTGGGAGAATGTTGCTGTATCCCGAACAGTCCACTTATCACTATTGCGGCCTATTGGGAACTAACTGAATTCACCAAGTTACTTAGATGAGGCCTGACGAAATTTTGATAAATCTTGAAAAGTACACATGTTAGCAGGTCGTGCTAGTGGGAACTAACTGAATTCACAAAGAAACAGTGTTTCAGGTTGGGAGAACGTTGCTGTATCCCGAATATTCGACTTATCACTATTGCGGCCTATTGGGAACTAACTGAATTCACCAAGTTACTTAGATGAGGCTGACGAAATTTTGATAAATCTTGAAAAGTACACATGTTAGCAGGTCGTGCTAGTGGGAACTAACTGAATTCACAAAGAAACAGTGTTTCAGGTTGGGAGAACGTTGCTGTATCCCGAATATTCGACTTATCACTATTGCGGCCTATTGGGAACTAACTGAATTCACCAAGTTACTTAGATGAGGCTGACGAAATTTTGATAAATCTTGAAAAGTACACATGTTAGCAGGTCGTGCTAGTGGGAACTAACTGAATTCACAAAGAAACAGTGTTTCAGGTTGGGAGAACGTTGCTGTATCCCGAATATTCGACTTATCACTATTGCGGCCTATTGGGAACTAACTGAATTCACCAAGTTACTTAGATGAGGCTGACGAAATTTTGATAAATCTTGAAAAGTACACATGTTAGCAGGTCGTGCTAGTGGGAACTAACTGAATTCACAAAGAAACAGTGTTTCAGGTCGTGAGAATGTTGCTGTATCCCGAACAGTCCACTTATCACTATTGCGGCCTATTGGGAACTAACTGAATTCACCAAGTTACTTAGATGAGGCTGACGAAATTTTGATAAATCTTGAAAAGTACACATGTTAGCAGGTCGTGCTAGTGGGAACTAACTGAATTCACAAAGAAACAGTGTTTCAGGTTGGGAGAACGTTGCTGTATCCCGAATAGTCGACTTATCACTATTGCGGCCTATTGGGAACTAACTGAATTCACCAAGTTACTTAGATGAGGCTGACGAAATTTTGATAAATCTTGAAAAGTACACATGTTAGCAGGTCGTGCTAGTGGGAACTAACTGAATTCACAAAGAAACAGTGTTTCAGGTTGGGAGAATGTTGCTGTATCCCGAATATTCGACTTATCACTATTGCGGCCTATTGGGAACTAACTGAATTCACCAAGTTACTTAGATGAGGCTGACGAAATTTTGATAAATCTTGAAAAGTACACATGTTAGCAGGTCGTGCTAGTGGGAACTAACTGAATTCACAAAGAAACAGTGTTTCAGGTTGGGAGAATGTTGCTGTATCCCGAATATTCCACTTATCACTATTGCGGCCTATTGGGAACTAACTGAATTCACCAAGTTACTTAGATGAGGCTGACGAAATTTTGATAAATCTTGAAAAGTACACATGTTAGCAGGTCGTGCTAGTGGGAACTAACTGAATTCACAAAGAAACAGTGTTTCAGGTTGGGAGAATGTTGCTGTATCCCGACGAAATTTTTGATAAATCTTGAAAAGTACACATGTTAGCAGGTCGTGCTAGTGGGAACTAACTGAATTCACAAAGAAAAGTGTTTCAGGTTGGGAGAATGTTGCTGTATCCCGAATATTCGACTTATCACTATTGCGGCCTATTGGGAACTAACTGAATTCACCAAGTTACTTAGATGAGGCTGACGAAATTTTGATAAATCTTGAAAAGTACACATGTTAGCAGGTCGTGCTAGTGGGAACTAACTGAATTCACAAAGAAACAGTGTTTCAGGTTGGGAGAACGTTGCTGTATCCCGAATATTCGACTTATCACTATTGCGGCCTATTGGGAGAATTCAGTTAGTTC
The DNA here is from genome assembly GCF_011064425.1 of Rattus rattus. Taxonomy (NCBI): domain Eukaryota; kingdom Metazoa; phylum Chordata; class Mammalia; order Rodentia; family Muridae; genus Rattus; species Rattus rattus. Next base: position 78,460,382 of record NC_046163.1, read on the forward strand.
CCACTAGCACGACCTGCTAACATGTGTACTTTTCAAGATTTATCAAAATTTCGTCAGCCTCATCTAAGTAACTTGGTGAATTCAGTTAGTTCCCAATAGGCCGCAATAGTGATAAGTCGAATATTCGGGATACAGCAACGTTCTCCCAACCTGAAACACTGTTTCTTTGTGAATTCAGTTAGTTCCCACTAGCACGACCTGCTAACATGTGTACTTTTCAAGATTTATCAAAATTTCGTCAGCCTCATCTAAGTAACTTGGTGAATTCAGTTAGTTCCCAATAGGCCGCAATAGTGATAAGTCGAATATTCGGGATACAGCAACGTTCTCCCAACCTGAAACACTGTTTCTTTGTGAATTCAGTTAGTTCCCACTAGCACGACCTGCTAACATGTGTACTTTTCAAGATTTATCAAAATTTCGTCAGCCTCATCTAAGTAACTTGGTGAATTCAGTTAGTTCCCAATAGGCCGCAATAGTGATAAGTCGAATATTCGGGATACAGCAACGTTCTCCCAACCTGAAACACTGTTTCTTTGTGAATTCAGTTAGTTCCCACTAGCACGACCTGCTAACATGTGTACTTTTCAAGATTTATCAAAATTTCGTCAGCCTCATCTAAGTAACTTGGTGAATTCAGTTAGTTCCCAATAGGCCGCAATAGTGATAAGTCGAATATTCGGGATACAGCAACGTTCTCCCAACCTGAAACACTGTTTCTTTGTGAATTCAGTTAGTTCCCACTAGCACGACCTGCTAACATGTGTACTTTTCAAGATTTATCAAAATTTCGGCAGCCTCATCTAAGTAACTTGGTGAATTCAGTTAGTTCCCAATAGGCCGCAATAGTGATAAGTCGAATATTCGGGATACAGCAACGTTCTCCCAACCTGAAACACTGTTTCTTTGTGAATTCAGTTAGTTCCCACTAGCACGACCTGCTAACATGTGTACTTTTCAAGATTTATCAAAATTTCGTCAGCCGAATCTAAGTAACTTGGTGAATTCAGTTAGTTCCCAATAGGCCGCAATAGTGATAAGTCGAATATTCGGGATACAGCAACGTTCTCCCAACCTGAAACACTGTTTCTTTGTGAATTCAGTTAGTTCCCACTAGCACGACCTGCTAACATGTGTACTTTTCAAGATTTATCAAAATTTCGTCAGCCTCATCTAAGTAACTTGGTGAATTCAGTTAGTTCCCAATAGGCCGCAATAGTGATAAGTCGAATATTCGGGATACAGCAACGTTCTCCCAACCTGAAACACTGTTTCTTTGTGAATTCAGTTAGTTCCCACTAGCACGACCTGCTAACATGTGTACTTTTCAAGATTTATCAAAATTTCGTCAGCCTCATCTAAGTAACTTGGTGAATTCAGTTAGTTCCCAATAGGCCGCAATAGTGATAAGTCGAATATTCGGGATACAGCAACGTTCTCCAACCTGACACTGTTTCTTTGTGAATTCAGTTAGTTCCCACTAGCACGACCTGCTAACATGTGTACTTTTCAAGATTTATCAAAATTTCGTCAGCCTCATCTAAGTAACTTGGTGAATTCAGTTAGTTCCCAATAGGCCGCAATAGTGATAAGTCGAATATTCGGGATACAGCAACGTTCTCCCAACCTGAAACACTGTTTCTTTGTGAATTCAGTTAGTTCCCACTAGCACGACCTGCTAACATGTGTACTTTTCAAGATTTATCAAAATTTCGTCAGCCTCATCTAAGTAACTTGGTGAATTCAGTTAGTTCCCAATAGGCCGCAATAGTGATAAGTCGAATATTCGGGATACAGCAACGTTCTCCCAACCTGAAACACTGTTTCTTTGTGAATTCAGTTAGTTCCCACTAGCACGACCTGCTAACATGTGTACTTTTCAAGATTTATCAAAATTTCGTCAGCCTCATCTAAGTAACTTGGTGAATTCAGTTAGTTCCCAATAGGCCGCAATAGTGATAAGTCGAATATTCGGGATACAGCAACGTTCTCCCAACCTGAAACACTGTTTCTTTGTGAATTCAGTTAGTTCCCACTAGCACGACCTGCTAACATGTGTACTTTTCAAGATTTATCAAAATTTCGTCAGCCTCATCTAAGTAACTTGGTGAATTCAGTTAGTTCCCAATAGGCCGCAATAGTGATAAGTCGAATATTCGGGATACAGCAACGTTCTCCCAACCTGAAACACTGTTTCTTTGTGAATTCAGTTAGTTCCCACTAGCACGACCTGCTAACATGTGTACTTTTCAAGATTTATCAAAATTTCGTCAGCCTCATCTAAGTAACTTGGTGAATTCAGTTAGTTCCCAATAGGCCGCAATAGTGATAAGTCGAATATTCGGGATACAGCAACGTTCTCCCAACCTGAAACACTGTTTCTTTGTGAATTCAGTTAGTTCCCACTAGCACGACCTGCTAACATGTGTACTTTTCAAGATTTATCAAAATTTCGTCAGCCTCATCTAAGTAACTTGGTGAATTCAGTTAGTTCCCAATAGGCCGCAATAGTGATAAGTCGAATATTCGGGATACAGCAACGTTCTCACAACCTGAAACACTGTTTCTTTGTGAATTCAGTTAGTTCCCACTAGCACGACCTGCTAACATGTGTACTTTTCAAGATTTATCAAAATTTCGTCAGCCTCATCTAAGTAACTTGGTGAATTCAGTTAGTTCCCAATAGGCCGCGATAGTGATAAGTCGAATATTCGGGATACAGCAACGTTCTCCCAACCTGAAACACTGTTTCTTTGTGAATTCAGTTAGTTCCCACTAGCACGACCTGCTAACATGTGTACTTTTCAAGATTTATCAAAATTTCGTCAGCCTCATCTAAGTAACTTGGTGAATTCAGTTAGTTCCCAATAGGCCGCAATAGTGATAAGTCGAATATTCGGGATACAGCAACGTTCTCCCAACCTGAAACACTGTTTCTTTGTGAATTCAGTTAGTTCCCACTAGCACGACCTGCTAACATGTGTACTTTTCAAGATTTATCAAAATTTCGTCAGCCTCATCTAAGTAACTTGGTGAATTCAGTTAGTTCCCAATAGGCCGCAATAGTGATAAGTCGAATATTCGGATACAGCAACGTTCTCCCAACCTGAAACACTGTTTCTTTGTGAATTCAGTTAGTTCCCACTAGCACCACCTGCTAACATGTGTACTTTTCAAGATTTATCAAAATTTCGTCAGCCTCATCTAAGTAACTTGGTGAATTCAGTTAGTTCCCAATAGGCCGCAATAGTGATAAGTCGAATATTCGGGATACAGCAACGTTCTCCCAACCTGAAACACTGTTTCTTTGTGAATTCAGTTAGTTCCCACTAGCACGACCTGCTAACATGTGTACTTTTCAAGATTTATCAAAATTTCGTCAGCCTCTCTAAGTAACTTGGTGAATTCAGTTAGTTCCCAATAGGCCGCAATAGTGATAAGTCGAATATTCGGGATACAGCAACGTTCTCCCAACCTGAAACACTGTTTCTTTGTGAATTCAGTTAGTTCCCACTAGCACGACCTGCTAACATGTGTACTTTTCAAGATTTATCAAAATTTCGTCAGCCTCATCTAAGTAACTTGGTGAATTCAGTTAGTTCCCAATAGGCCGCAATAGTGATAAGTCGAATATTCGGGATACAGCAACGTTCTCCCAACCTGAAACACTGTTTCTTTGTGAATTCAGTTAGTTCCCACTAGCACGACCTGCTAACATGTGTACTTTTCAAGATTTATCAAAATTTCGTCAGCCTCATCTAAGTAACTTGGTGAATTCAGTTAGTTCCCAATAGGCCGCAATAGTGATAAGTCGAATATTCGGGATACAGCAACGTTCTCCCAACCTGAAACACTGTTTCTTTGTGAATTCAGTTAGTTCCCACTAGCACGACCTGCTAACATGTGTACTTTTCAAGATTTATCAAAATTTCGTCAGCCTCATCTAAGTAACTTGGTGAATTCAGTTAGTTCCCAATAGGCCGCAATAGTGATAAGTTGAATATTCGGGATACAGCAACGTTCTCCCAACCTGAAACACTGTTTCTTTGTGAATTCAGTTAGTTCCCACTAGCACGACCTGCTAACATGTGTACTTTTCAAGATTTATCAAAATTTCGTCAGCCTCATCTAAGTAACTTGGTGAATTCAGTTAGTTCCCAATAGGCCGCAATAGTGATAAGTCGAATATTCGGGATACAGCAACGTTCTCCCAACCTGAAACACTGTTTCTTTGTGAATTCAGTTAGTTCCCACTAGCACGACCTGCTAACATGTGTACTTTTCAAGATTTATCAAAATTTCGTCAGCCTCATCTAAGTAACTTGGTGAATTCAGTTAGTTCCCAATAGGCCGCAATAGTGATAAGTCGAATATTCGGGATACAGCAACGTTCTCCCAACCTGAAACACTGTTTTTTTGTGAATTCAGTTAGTTCCCACTAGCACGACCTGCTAACATGTGTACTTTTCAAGATTTATCAAAATTTCGTCAGCCTCATCTAAGTAACTTGGTGAATTCAGTTAGTTCCCAATAGGCCGCAATAGTGATAAGTCGAATATTCGGGATACAGCAACGTTCTCCCAACCTGAAACACTGTTTCTTTGTGAATTCAGTTAGTTCCCACTAGCACGACCTGCTAACATGTGTACTTTTCAAGATTTATCAAAATTTCGTCAGCCTCATCTAAGTAACTTGGTGAATTCAGTTAGTTCCCAATAGGCCGCAATAGTGATAAGTCGAATATTCGGGATACAGCAACGTTCTCACAACCTGAAACACTGTTTCTTTGTGAATTCAGTTAGTTCCCACTAGCACGACCTGCTAACATGTGTACTTTTCAAGATTTATCAAAATTTCGTCAGCCTCATCTAAGTAACTTGGTGAATTCAGTTAGTTCCCAATAGGCCGCAATAGTGATAAGTCGAATATTCGGGATACAGCAACGTTCTCCCAACCTGAAACACTGTTTCTTTTTAATTCAGTTAGTTCCCACTAGCACGACCTGCTAACATGTGTACTTTTCAAGATTTATCAAAATTTCGTCAGCCTCATCTAAGTAACTTGGTGAATTCAGTTAGTTCCCAATAGGCCGCAATAGTGATAAGTCGAATATTCGGGATACAGCAACGTTCTCCCAACCTGAAACACTGTTTCTTTGTGAATTCAGTTAGTTCCCACTAGCACGACCTGCTAACATGTGTACTTTTCAAGATTTATCAAAATTTCGTCAGCCTCATCTAAGTAACTTGGTGAATTCAGTTAGTGCCCAATAGGCCGCAATAGTGATAAGTCGAATATTCGGGATACAGCAACGTTCTCCCAACCTGAAACACTGTTTCTTTGTGAATTCAGTTAGTTCCCACTAGCACGACCTGCTAACATGTGTACTTTTCAAGATTTATCAAAATTTCGTCAGCCTCATCTAAGTAACTTGGTGAATTCAGTTAGTTCCCAATAGGCCGCAATAGTGATAAGTCGAATATTCGGGATACAGCAACGTTCTCCCAACCTGAAACACTGTTTCTTTGTGAATTCAGTTAGTTCCCACTAGCACGACCTGCTAACATGTGTACTTTTCAAGATTTATCAAAATTTCGTCAGCCTCATCTAAGTAACTTGGTGAATTCAGTTAGTTCCCAATAGGCCGCAATAGTGATAAGTCGAATATTCGGGATACAGCAACGTTCTCACAACCTGAAACACTGTTTCTTTGTGAATTCAGTTAGTTCCCACTAGCACGACCTGCTAACATGTGTACTTTTCAAGATTTATCAAAATTTCGTCAGCCTCATCTAAGTAACTTGGTGAATTCAGTTAGTTCCCAATAGGCCAGAATAGTGATAAGTCGAATATTCGGGATACAGCAACGTTCTCCCAACCTGAAACACTGTTTCTTTGTGAATTCAGTTAGTTCCCACTAGCACGACCTGCTAACATGTGTACTTTTCAAGATTTATCAAAATTTCGTCAGCCTCATCTAAGTAACTTGGTGAATTCAGTTAGTTCCCAATAGGCCGCAATAGTGATAAGTCGAATATTCGGGGTACAGCAACGTTCTCCCAACCTGAAACACTGTTTCTTTGTGAATTCAGTTAGTTCCCACTAGCACGACCTGCTAACATGTGTACTTTTCAAGATTTATCAAAATTTCGTCAGCCTCATCTAAGTAACTTGGTGAATTCAGTTAGTTCCCAATAGGCCGCAATAGTGATAAGTCGAATATTCGGGATACAGCAACGTTCTCCCAACCTGAAACACTGTTTCCTTTGTGAATTCAGTTAGTTCCCACTAGCACGACCTGCTAACATGTGTACTTTTCAAGATTTATCAAAATTTCGTCAGCCTCATCTAAGTAACTTGGTGAATTCAGTTAGTTCCCAATAGGCCGCAATAGTGATAAGTCGAATATTCGGGATACAGCAACGTTCTCCGAACCTGAAACACTGTTTCTTTGTGAATTCAGTTAGTTCCCACTAGCACGACCTGCTAACATGTGTACTTTTCAAGATTTATCAAAATTTCGTCAGCCTCATCTAAGTAACTTGGTGAATTCAGTTAGTTCCCAATAGGCCGCAATAGTGATAAGTCGAATATTCGGGATACAGCAACGTTCTCCCAACCTGAAACACTGTTTCTTTGTGAATTCAGTTAGTTCCCACTAGCACGACCTGCTAACATGTGTACTTTTCAAGATTTATCAAAATTTCGTCAGCCTCATCTAAGTAACTTGGTGAATTCAGTTAGTTCCCAATAGGCCGCAATAGTGATAAGTCTAATATTCGGGATACAGCAACGTTCTCCCAACCTGAAACACTGTTTCTTTGTGAATTCAGTTAGTTCCCACTAGCACGACCTGCTAACATGTGTACTTTTCAAGATTTATCAAAATTTCGTCAGCCTCATCTAAGTAACTTGGTGAATTCAGTTAGTTCCCAATAGGCCGCAATAGTGATAAGTCGAATATTCCGGGATACAGCAACGTTCTCCCAACCTGAAACACTGTTTCTTTGTGAATTCAGTTAGTTCCCACTAGCACGACCTGCTAACATGTGTACTTTTCAAGATTTATCAAAATTTCGTCAGCCTCATCTAAGTAACTTGGTGAATTCAGTTAGTTCCCAATAGGCCGCAATAGTGATAAGTCGAATATTCGGGATACAGCAACGTTCTCCCAACCTGAAACACTGTTTCTTTGTGAATTCAGTTAGTTCCCACTAGCACGACCTGCTAACATGTGTACTTTTCAAGATTTATCAAAATTTCGTCAGCCTCATCTAAGTAACTTGGTGAATTCAGTTAGTTCCCAATAGGCCGCAATAGTGATAAGTCGAATATTCGGGATACAGCAACGTTCTCCCAACCTGAAACACTGTTTCTTTGTGAATTCAGTTAGTTCCCACTAGCACGACCTGCTAACATGTGTACTTTTCAAGATTTATCAAAATTTCGTCAGCCTCATCTAAGTAACTTGGTGAATTCAGTTAGTTCCCAATAGGCCGCAATAGTGATAAGTCGAATATTCGGGATACAGCAACGTTCTCCCAACCTGAAACACTGTTTCTTTGTGAATTCAGTTAGTTCCCACTAGCACGACCTGCTAACATGTGTACTTTTCAAGATTTATCAAAATTTCGTCAGCCTCATCTAAGTAACTTGGTGAATTCAGTTAGTTCCCAATAGGCCGCAATAGTGATAAGTCGAATATTCGGGATACAGCAACGTTCTCCCAACCTGAAACACTGTTTTTTTGTGAATTCAGTTAGTTCCCACTAGCACGACCTGCTAACATGTGTACTTTTCAAGATTTATCAAAATTTCGTCAGCCTCATCTAAGTAACTTGGTGAATTCAGTTAGTTCCCAATAGGCCGCAATAGTGATAAGTCGAATATTCGGGATACAGCAACGTTCTCACAACCTGAAACACTGTTTCTTTGTGAATTCAGTTAGTTCCCACTAGCACGACCTGCTAACATGTGTACTTTTCAAGATTTATCAAAATTTCGTCAGCCTCATCTAAGTAACTTGGTGAATTCAGTTAGTTCCCAATAGGCCGCAATAGTGATAAGTCGAATATTCGGGATACAGCAACGTTCTCCCAACCTGAAACACTGTTTCTTTGTGAATTCAGTTAGTTCCCACTAGCACGACCTGCTAACATGTGTACTTTTCAAGATTTATCAAAATTTCGTCAGCCTCATCTAAGTAACTTGGTGAATTCAGTTAGTTCCCAATAGGCCGCAATAGTGATAAGTCGAATATTCGGGATACAGCAACGTTCTCACGACCTGAAACACTGTTTCTTTGTGAATTCAGTTAGTTCCCACTAGCACGACCTGCTAACATGTGTACTTTTCAAGATTTATCAAAATTTCGTCAGCCTCATCTAAGTAACTTGGTGAATTCAGTTAGTTCCCAATAGGCCGCAATAGTGATAAGTCGAATATTCGGGATACAGCAACTTTCTCCCAACCTGAAACACTGTTTCTTTGTGAATTCAGTTAGTTCCCACTAGCACGACCTGCTAACATGTGTACTTTTCAAGATTTATCAAAATTTCGTCAGCCTCATCTAAGTAACTTGGTGAATTCAGTTAGTTCCCAATAGGCCGCAATAGTGATAAGTCGAATATTCGGGATACAGCAACGTTCTCCCAACCTGAAACACTGTTTCTTTGTGAATTCAGTTAGTTCCCACTAGCACGACCTGCTAACATGTGTACTTTTCAAGATTTATCAAAATTTCGTCAGCCTCATCTAAGTAACTGGGTGAATTCAGTTAGTTCCCAATAGGCCGCAATAGTGATAAGTCGAATATTCGGGATACAGCAACGTTCTCCCAACCTGAAACACTGTTTCTTTGTGAATTCAGTTAGTTCCCACTAGCACGACCTGCTAACATGTGTACTTTTCAAGATTTATCAAAATTTCGTCAGCCTCATCTAAGTAACTTGGTGAATTCAGTTAGTTCCCAATAGGCCGCAATAGTGATAAGTCGAATATTCGGGATACAGCAACGTTCTCCCAACCTGAAACACTGTTTCTTTGTGAATTCAGTTAGTTCCCACTAGCACGACCTGCTAACATGTGTACTTTTCAAGATTTATCAAAATTTCGTCAGCCTCATCTAAAACTTGGTGAATTCAGTTAGTTCCCAATAGGCCGCAATAGTGATAAGTCGAATATTCGGGATACAGCAACGTTCTCCCAACCTGAAACACTGTTTCTTTGTGAATTCAGTTAGTTCCCACTAGCACGACCTGCTAACATGTGTACTTTTCAAGATTTATCAAAATTTCGTCAGCCTCATCTAAGTAACTTGGTGAATTCAGTTAGTTCCCAATAGGCCGCAATAGTGATAAGTCGAATATTCGGGATACAGCAACGTTCTCCCAACCTGAAACACTGTTTCTTTGTGAATTCAGTTAGTTCCCACTAGCACGACCTGCTAACATGTGTACTTTTCAAGATTTATCAAAATTTCGTCAGCCTCATCTAAGTAACTTGGTGAATTCAGTTAGTTCCCAATAGGCCGCAATAGTGATAAGTCGAATATTCGGGATACAGCAACGTTCTCCCAACCTGAAACACTGTTTCTTTGTGAATTCAGTTAGTTCCCACTAGCACGACCTGCTAACATGTGTACTTTTCAAGATTTATCAAAATTTCGTCAGCCTCATCTAAGTAACTTGGTGAATTCAGTTAGTTCCCAATAGGCCGCAATAGTGATAAGTCGAATATTCGGGATACAGCAACGTTCTCCCAACCTGAAACACTGTTTCTTTGTGAATTCAGTTAGTTCCCACTAGCACGACCTGCTAACATGTGTACTTTTCAAGATTTATCAAAATTTCGTCAGCCTCATCTAAGTAACTTGGTGAATTCAGTTAGTTCCCAATAGGCCGCAATAGTGATAAGTCGAATATTCGGGATACAGCAACGTTCTCCCAACCTGAAACACTGTTTCTTTGTGAATTCCGTTAGTTCCCACTAGCACGACCTGCTAACATGTGTACTTTTCAAGATTTATCAAAATTTCGTCAGCCTCATCTAAGTAACTTGGTGAATTCAGTTAGTTCCCAATAGGCCGCAATAGTGATAAGTCGAATATTCGGGATACAGCAACGTTCTCCCAACCTGAAACACTGTTTCTTTGTGAATTCAGTTAGTTCCCACTAGCACGACCTGCTAACATGTGTACTTTTCAAGATTTATCAAAATTTCGCCAGCCTCATCTAAGTAACTTGGTGAATTCAGTTAGTTCCCAATAGGCCGCAATAGTGATAAGTCGAATATTCGGGATACAGCAACGTTCTCCCAACCTGAAACACTGTTTCTTTGTGAATTCAGTTAGTTCCCACTAGCACGACCTGCTAACATGTGTACTTTTCAAGATTTATCAAAATTTCGTCAGCCTCATCTAAGTAACTTGGTGAATTCAGTTAGTTCCCAATAGGCCGCAATAGTGATAAGTCGAATATTCGGGATACAGCAACGTTCTCCCAACCTGAAACACTGTTTCTTTGTGAATTCAGTTAGTTCCCACTAGCACGACCTGCTAACATGTGTACTTTTCAAGATTTATCAAAATTTCGTCAGCCTCATCTAAGTAACTTGGTGAATTCAGTTAGTTCCCAATAGGCCGCAATAGTGATAAGTCGAATATTCGGGATACAGCAACGTTCTCCCTACCTGAAACACTGTTTCTTTGTGAATTCAGTTAGTTCCCACTAGCACGACCTGCTAACATGTGTACTTTTCAAGATTTATCAAAATTTCGTCAGCCTCATCTAAGTAACTTGGTGAATTCAGTTAGTTCCCAATAGGCCGCAATAGTGATAAGTCGAATATTCGGGATACAGCAACGTTCTCCCAACCTGAAACACTGTTTCTTTGTGAATTCAGTTAGTTCCCACTAGCACGACCTGCTAACATGTGTACTTTTCAAGATTTATCAAAATTTCGTCAGCCTCATCTAAGTAACTTGTGAATTCAGTTAGTTCCCAATAGGCCGCAATAGTGATAAGTCGAATATTCGGGATACAGCAACGTTCTCCCAACCTGAAACACTGTTTCTTTGTGAATTCAGTTAGTTCCCACTAGCACGACCTGCTAACATGTGTACTTTTCAAGATTTATCAAAATTTCGTCAGCCTCATCTAAGTAACTTGGTGAATTCAGTTAGTTCCCAATAGGCCGCAATAGTGATAAGTCGAATATTCGGGATACAGCAACATTCTCCCAACCTGAAACACTGTTTCTTTGTGAATTCAGTTAGTTCCCACTAGCACCACCTGCTAACATGTGTACTTTTCAAGATTTATCAAAATTTCGTCAGCCTCATCTAAGTAACTTGGTGAATTCAGTTAGTTCCCAATAGGCCGCAATAGTGATAAGTCGAATATTCGGGATACAGCAACGTTCTCCCAACCTGAAACACTGTTTCTTTGTGAATTCAGTTAGTTGCCACTAGCACGACCTGCTAACATGTGTACTTTTCAAGATTTATCAAAATTTCGTCAGCCTCATCTAAGTAACTTGGTGAATTCAGTTAGTTCCCAATAGGCCGCAATAGTGATAAGTCGAATATTCGGGATACAGCAACGTTCTCCCAACCTGAAACACTGTTTCTTTGTGAATTCAGTTAGTTCCCACTAGCACGACCTGCTAACATGTGTACTTTTCAAGATTTATCAAAATTTCGTCAGCCTCATCTAAGTAACTTGGTGAATTCAGTTAGTTCCCAATAGGCCGCAATAGTGATAAGTCGAATATTCGGGATACAGCAACGTTCTCCCAACCTGAAACACTGTTTCTTGTGAATTCAGTTAGTTCCCACTAGCACGACCTGCTAACATGTGTACTTTTCAAGATTTATCAAAATTTCGTCAGCCTCATCTAAGTAACTTGGTGAATTCAGTTAGTTCCCAATAGGCCGCAATAGTGATAAGTCGAATATTCGGGATACAGCAACGTTCTCCCAACCTGAAACACTGTTTCTTTGTGAATTCAGTTAGTTCCCACTAGCACGACCTGCTAACATGTGTACTTTTCAAGATTTATCAAAATTTCGTCAGCCCAATCTAAGTAACTTGGTGAATTCAGTTAGTTCCCAATAGGCCGCAATAGTGATAAGTCGAATATTCGGGATACAGCAACGTTCTCCCAACCTGAAACACTGTTTCTTTGTGAATTCAGTTAGTTCCCACTAGCACGACCTGCTAACATGTGTACTTTTCAAGATTTATCAAAATTTCGTCAGCCTCATCTAAGTAACTTGGTGAATTCAGTTAGTTCCCAATAGGCCGCAATAGTGATAAGTCGAATATTCGGGATACAGCAACGTTCTCCCAACCTGAAACACTGTTTTTTTGTGAATTCAGTTAGTTCCCACTAGCACCACCTGCTAACATGTGTACTTTTCAAGATTTATCAAAATTTCGTCAGCCTCATCTAAGTAACTTTGTGAATTCAGTTAGTTCCCAATAGGCCGCAATAGTGATAAGTCGAATATTCGGGATACAGCAACGTTCTCCCAACCTGAAACACTGTTTCTTTGTGAATTCAGTTAGTTCCCACTAGCACGACCTGCTAACATGTGTACTTTTCAAGATTTATCAAAATTTCGTCAGCCTCATCTAAGTAACTTGGTGAATTCAGTTAGTTCCCAATAGGCCGTAATAGTGATAAGTCGAATATTCGGGATACAGCAACGTTCTCCCAACCTGAAACACTGTTTCTTTGTGAATTCAGTTAGTTCCCACTAGCACGACCTGCTAACATGTGTACTTTTCAAGATTTATCAAAATTTCGTCAGCCTCATCTAAGTAACTTGGTGAATTCAGTTAGTTCCCAATAGGCCGCAATAGTGATAAGTCGAATATTCGGGATACAGCAACGTTCTCCCAACCTGAAACACTGTTTTTTGTGAATTCAGTTAGTTCCCACTAGCACGACCTGCTAACATGTGTACTTTTCAAGATTTATCAAAATTTCGCCAGCCTCATCTAAGTAACTTGGTGAATTCAGTTAGTTCCCAATAGGCCGCAATAGTGATAAGTCGAATATTCGGGATACAGCAACGTTCTCCCAACCTGAAACACTGTTTCTTTGTGAATTCAGTTAGTTCCCACTAGCACGACCTGCTAACATGTGTACTTTTCAAGATTTATCAAAATTTCGTCAGCCTCATCTAAGTAACTTGGTGAATTCAGTTAGTTCCCCAATAGGCCGCAATAGTGATAAGTCGAATATTCGGGATACAGCAACGTTCTCCCAACCTGAAACACTGTTTCTTTGTGAATTCAGTTAGTTCCCACTAGCACGACCTGCTAACATGTGTACTTTTCAAGATTTATCAAAATTTCGTCAGCCTCATCTAAGTAACTTGGTGAATTCAGTTAGTTCCCAATAGGCCGCAATAGTGATAAGTCGAATATTCGGGATACAGCAACGTTCTCCCAACCTGAAACACTGTTTCTTTGTGAATTCAGTTAGTTCCCACTAGCACGACCTGCTAACATGTGTACTTTTCAAGATTTATCAAAATTTCGTCAGCCTCATCTAAGTAACTTGGTGAATTCAGTTAGTTCCCAATAGGCCGCAATAGTGATAAGTCGAATATTCGGGATACAGCAACGTTCTCCCAACCTGAAACACTGTTTCTTTGTGAATTCAGTTAGTTCCCACTAGCACGACCTGCTAACATGTGTACTTTTCAAGAATTTATCAAAATTTCGTCAGCCTCATCTAAGTAACTGGGTGAATTCAGTTAGTTCCCAATAGGCCGCAATAGTGATAAGTCGAATATTCGGGATACAGCAACGTTCTCCCAACCTGAAACACTGTTTCTTTGTGAATTCAGTTAGTTCCCACTAGCACGACCTGCTAACATGTGTACTTTTCAAGATTTATCAAAATTTCGTCAGCCTCATCTAAGTAACTTGGTGAATTCAGTTAGTTCCCAATAGGCCGCATAGTGATAAGTCGAATATTCGGGATACAGCAACGTTCTCCCAACCTGAAACACTGTTTCTTTGTGAATTCAGTTAGTTCCCACTAGCACGACCTGCTAACATGTGTACTTTTCAAGATTTATCAAAATTTCGTCAGCCTCATCTAAGTAACTTGGTGAATTCAGTTAGTTCCCAATAGGCCGCAATAGTGATAAGTCGAATATTCGGGATACAGCAACGTTCTCCCAACCTGAAACACTGTTTCTTTGTGAATTCAGTTAGTTCCCACTAGCACGACCTGCTAACATGTGTACTTTTCAAGATTTATCAAAATTTCGTCAGCCTCATCTAAGTAACTTGGTGAATTCAGTTAGTTCCCAATAGGCCGCAATAGTGATAAGTCGAATATTCGGGATACAGCAACGTTCTCCCAACCTGAAACACTGTTTCTTTGTGAATTCAGTTAGTTCCCACTAGCACCACCTGCTAACATGTGTACTTTTCAAGATTTATCAAAATTTCGTCAGCCTCATCTAAGTAACTTGGTGAATTCAGTTAGTTCCCAATAGGCCGCAATAGTGATAAGTCGAATATTCGGGATACAGCAACGTTCTCCCAACCTGAAACACTGTTTCTTTGTGAATTCAGTTAGTTCCCACTAGCACGACCTGCTAACATGTGTACTTTTCAAGATTTATCAAAATTTCGTCAGCCTCATCTAAGTAACTTGGTGAATTCAGTTAGTTCCCAATAGGCCGCAATAGTGATAAGTCGAATATTCGGGATACAGCAACGTTCTCCCAACCTTAAACACTGTTTCTTTGTGAATTCAGTTAGTTCCCACTAGCACGACCTGCTAACATGTGTACTTTTCAAGATTTATCAAAATTTCGTCAGCCTCATCTAAGTAACTTGGTGAATTCAGTTAGTTCCCAATAGGCCGCAATAGTGATAAGTCGAATATTCGGGATACAGCAACGTTCTCCCAACCTGAAACACTGTTTCTTTGTGAATTCAGTTAGTTCCCACTAGCACGACCTGCTAACATGTGTACTTTTCAAGATTTATCAAAATTTCGTCAGCCTCATCTAAGTAACTTGGTGAATTCAGTTAGTTCCCAATAGGCCGCAATAGTGATAAGTCGAATATTCGGGATACAGCAACGTTCTCCCAACCTGAAACACTGTTTCTTTGTGAATTCAGTTAGTTCCCACTAGCACCACCTGCTAACATGTGTACTTTTCAAGATTTATCAAAATTTCGTCAGCCTCATCTAAGTAACTTGGTGAATTCAGTTAGTTCCCAATAGGCCGCAATAGTGATAAGTCGAATATTCGGGATACAGCAACGTTCTCCCAACCTGAAACACTGTTTCTTTGTGAATTCAGTTAGTTCCCACTAGCACGACCTGCTAACATGTGTACTTTTCAAGATTTATCAAAATTTCGTCAGCCTCATCTAAGTAACTTGGTGAATTCAGTTAGTTCCCAATAGGCCGCAATAGTGATAAGTCGAATATTCGGGATACAGCAACGTTCTCCCAACCTGAAACACTGTTTCTTTGTGAATTCAGTTAGTTCCCACTAGCACGACCTGCTAACATGTGTACTTTTCAAGATTTATCAAAATTTCGCCAGCCTCATCTAAGTAACTTGGTGAATTCAGTTAGTTCCCAATAGGCCGCAATAGTGATAAGTCGAATATTCGGGATACAGCAACGTTCTCCCAACCTGAAACACTGTTTCTTTGTGAATTCAGTTAGTTCCCACTAGCACGACCTGCTAACATGTGTACTTTTCAAGATTTATCAAAATTTCGTCAGCCTCATCTAAGTAACTTGGTGAATTCAGTTAGTTCCCAATAGGCCGCAATAGTGATAAGTCGAATATTCGGGATACAGCAACGTTCTCCCAACCTGAAACACTGTTTCTTTGTGAATTCAGTTAGTTCCCACTAGCACGACCTGCTAACATGTGTACTTTTCAAGATTTATCAAAATTTCGTCAGCCTCATCTAAGTAACTTGGTGAATTCAGTTAGTTCCCAATAGGCCGCAATAGTGATAAGTCGAATATTCGGGATACAGCAACGTTCTCCCAACCTGAAACACTGTTTCTTTGTGAATTCAGTTAGTTCCCACTAGCACCACCTGCTAACATGTGTACTTTTCAAGATTTATCAAAATTTCGTCAGCCTCATCTAAGTAACTTGGTGAATTCAGTTAGTTCCCAATAGGCCGCAATAGTGATAAGTCGAATATTCGGGATACAGCAACGTTCTCCCAACCTGAAACACTGTTTCTTTGTGAATTCAGTTAGTTCCCACTAGCACGACCTGCTAACATGTGTACTTTTCAAGATTTATCAAAATTTCGTCAGCCTCATCTAAGTAACTTGGTGAATTCAGTTAGTTCCCAATAGGCCGCAATAGTGATAAGTCGAATATTCGGGATACAGCAACGTTCTCCCAACCTGAAACACTGTTTCTTTGTGAATTCAGTTAGTTCCCACTAGCACGACCTGCTAACATGTGTACTTTTCAAGATTTATCAAAATTTCGTCAGCCTCATCTAAGTAACTTGGTGAATTCAGTTAGTTCCCAATAGGCCGCAATAGTGATAAGTCGAATATTCGGGATACAGCAACGTTCTCCCAACCTGAAACACTGTTTCTTTGTGAATTCAGTTAGTTCCCACTAGCACGACCTGCTAACATGTGTACTTTTCAAGATTTATCAAAATTTCGCCAGCCTCATCTAAGTAACTTGGTGAATTCAGTTAGTTCCCAATAGGCCGCAATAGTGATAAGTCGAATATTCGGGATACAGCAACGTTCTCCCAACCTGAAACACTGTTTCTTTGTGAATTCAGTTAGTTCCCACTAGCACGACCTGCTAACATGTGTACTTTTCAAGATTTATCAAAATTTCGTCAGCCTCATCTAAGTAACTTGGTGAATTCAGTTAGTTCCCAATAGGCCGCAATAGTGATAAGTCGAATATTCGGGATACAGCAACGTTCTCCCAACCTGAAACACTGTTTCTTTGTGAATTCAGTTAGTTCCCACTAGCACGACCTGCTAACATGTGTACTTTTCAAGATTTATCAAAATTTCGTCAGCCTCATCTAAGTAACTTGGTGAATTCAGTTAGTTCCCAATAGGCCGCAATAGTGATAAGTCGAATATTCGGGATACAGCAACGTTCTCCCAACCTGAAACACTGTTTCTTTGTGAATTCAGTTAGTTCCCACTAGCACGACCTGCTAACATGTGTACTTTTCAAGATTTATCAAAATTTCGTCAGCCTCATCTAAGTAACTTGGTGAATTCAGTTAGTTCCCAATAGGCCGCAATAGTGATAAGTCGAATATTCGGGATACAGCAACGTTCTCCCAACCTGAAACACTGTTTCTTTGTGAATTCAGTTAGTTCCCACTAGCACGACCTGCTAACATGTGTACTTTTCAAGATTTATCAAAATTTTGTCAGCCTCATCTAAGTAACTTGGTGAATTCAGTTAGTTCCCAATAGGCCGCAATAGTGATAAGTCGAATATTCGGGATACAGCAACGTTCTCCCAACCTGAAACACTGTTTCTTTGTGAATTCAGTTAGTTCCCACTAGCACGACCTGCTAACATGTGTACTTTTCAAGATTTATCAAAATTTCGTCAGCCTCATCTAAGTAACTTGGTGAATTCAGTTAGTTCCCAATAGGCCGCAATAGTGATAAGTCGAATATTCGGGATACAGCAACGTTCTCCCAACCTGAAACACTGTTTCTTTGTGAATTCAGTTAGTTCCCACTAGCACGACCTGCTAACATGTGTACTTTTCAAGATTTATCAAAATTTCGTCAGCCTCATCTAAGTAACTTGGTGAATTCAGTTAGTTCCCAATAGGCCGCAATAGTGATAAGTCGAATATTCGGGATACAGCAACGTTCTCCCAACCTGAAACACTGTTTCTTTGTGAATTCAGTTAGTTCCCACTAGCACGACCTGCTAACATGTGTACTTTTCAAGATTTATCAAAATTTCGTCAGCCTCATCTAAGTAACTTGGTGAATTCAGTTAGTTCCCAATAGGCCGCAATAGTGATAAGACGAATATTCGGGATACAGCAACGTTCTCCCAACCTGAAACACTGTTTCTTTGTGAATTCAGTTAGTTCCCACTAGCACGACCTGCTAACATGTGTACTTTTCAAGATTTATCAAAATTTCGTCAGCCTCATCTAAGTAACTTGGTGAATTCAGTTAGTTCCCAATAGGCCGCAATAGTGATAAGTCGAATATTCGGGATACAGCAACGTTCTCCCAACCTGAAACACTGTTTCTTTGTGAATTCAGTTAGTTCCCACTAGCACGACCTGCTAACATGTGTACTTTTCAAGATTTATCAAAATTTCGTCAGCCTCATCTAAGTAACTTGGTGAATTCAGTTAGTTCCCAATAGGCCGCAATAGTGATAAGTCGAATATTCGGGATACAGCAACGTTCTCCCAACCTGAAACACTGTTTCTTTGTGAATTCAGTTAGTTCCCACTAGCACGACCTGCTAACATGTGTACTTTTCAAGATTTATCAAAATTTCGTCAGCCTCATCTAAGTAACTTGGTGAATTCAGTTAGTTCCCAATAGGCCGCAATAGTGATAAGTCGAATATTCGGGATACAGCAACGTTCTCCCAACCTGAAACACTGTTTCTTTGTGAATTCAGTTAGTTCCCACTAGCACGACCTGCTAACATGTGTACTTTTCAAGATTTATCAAAATTTCGTCAGCCTCATCTAAGTAACTTGGTGAATTCAGTTAGTTCCCAATAGGCCGCAATAGTGATAAGTCGAATATTCGGGATACAGCAACGTTCTCCCAACCTGAAACACTGTTTCTTTGTGAATTCAGTTAGTTCCCACTAGCACGACCTGCTAACATGTGTACTCTCTTATACACATCTAGATGTGTATAAGAGACAGGGATACAGCAACGAAACACTGTTTCTTTGTGAATTCAGTTAGTTCCCAGTAGCACGACCTTCTAACATGTGTACTTTTCAAGATTTATCAAAATTTCTTCTGCCGCATCTAAGTAACTTGGTGAATTCAGTTAGTTCCAATAGGCCGCACCAATAGGCCGCAATGAGGCTGACGAAATTTTATAAATCTTGAAAAGTACACATGTTAGCAGGTCGTGCTAGTGGGAACTAACTGAATTCACAAAGAAACAGTGTTTCAGGTTGGGAAACACTGTTCCTTTGTGAATTCACTTTTCACTATTTATTGGGAACTCAACTTATCAAATTCACCAAGTTACTTATCTAAGTAAATTTTGAAAATCTTAAAAGTTCCCAATAGGTCGCTAGTGGGAAAACTGAATATTCATACAGAAACAGTGTTTCAGGTTGGAAGAACTTTGCTGTATCCCGAATATTCGACTTATCACTACTGCGGCCTATTGGGAACTAACTGAATTCACCAAGTTACTTAGATGAGGCTGACGAAATTTTGATAAATCTTGAAAAGTACACATGTTACCAGGTCGTGCTAGTGGGAACTAACTGAATTCACAAAGAAACAGTGTTTCAGGTCGTGAGAATGTTGCTGTATCCCGAACAGTCCACTTACACTATTGCGGCCTATTGGGAACTAACTGAATTCACCAAGTTACTTAGATGAGGCTGACGAAATTTTGATAAATCTTGAAAAGTACACATGTTAGCAGGTCGTGCTAGTGGGAACTAACTGAATTCACAAAGAAACAGTGTTTCAGGTTGGGAGAACGTTGCTGTATCCCGAATATTCGACTTATCACTATTGCGGCCCATTGGGAACTAACTGAATTCACCAAGTTACCTAGATGAGGCTGACGAAATTTTGATAAATCTTGAAAAGTACACATGTTAGCAGGTCGTGCTAGTGGGAACTAACTGAATTCACAAAGAAACAGTGTTTCAGGTTGGGAGAACGTTGCTGTATCCCGAATATTCGACTTATCACTATTGTGGCCTATTGGGAACTAACTGAATTCACCAAGTTACTTAGATGAGGCTGACGAAATTTTGATAAATCTTGAAAAGTACACATGTTAGCAGGTCGTGCTAGTGGGAACTAACTGAATTCACAAAGAAACAGTGTTTCAGGTTGGGAGAACGTTGCTGTATCCCGAATATTCGACTTATCACTATTGCGGCCTATTGGGAACTAACTGAATTCACCAAGTTACTTAGATGAGGCTGACGAAATTTTGATAAATCTTGAAAAGTACACATGTTAGCAGGTCGTGCTAGTGGGAACTAACTGAATTCACAAAGAAACAGTGTTTCAGGTTGGGAGAACGTTGTTGTATCCCGAATATTCGACTTATCACTATTGCGGCCTATTGGGAACTAACTGAATTCACCAAGTTACTTAGATGAGGCTGACGAAATTTTGATAAATCTTGAAAAGTACACATGTTAGCAGGTCGTGCTAGTGGGAACTAACTGAATTCACAAAGAAACAGTGTTTCAGGTTGGGAGAACGTTGCTGTATCCCGAATAGTCGACTTATCACTATTGCGGCCTATTGGGAACTAACTGAATTCACCAAGTTACTTAGATGAGGCTGACGAAATTTTGATAAATCTTGAAAAGTACACATGTTAGCAGGTCGTGCTAGTGGGAACTAACTGAATTCACAAAGAAACAGTGTTTCAGGTCGTGAGAATGTTGCTGTATCCCGAATAGTCGACTTATCACTATTGCGGCCTATTGGGAACTAACTGAATTCACCAAGTTACTTAGATGAGGCTGACGAAATTTTGATAAATCTTGAAAAGTACACATGTTAGCAGGTCGTGCTAGTGGGAACTAACTGAATTCACAAAGAAACAGTGTTTCAGGTCGTGAGAACGTTGCTGTATCCCGAATAGTCGACTTATCACTATTGCGGCCTATTGGGAACTAACTGAATTCACCAAGTTACTTAGATGAGGCTGACGAAATTTTGATAAATCTTGAAAAGTACACATGTTAGCAGGTCGTGCTAGTGGGAACTAACTGAATTCACAAAGAAACAGTGTTTCAGGTTGGGAGAACGTTGCTGTATCCCGAATATTCGACTTATCACTATTGCGGCCTATTGGGAACTAACTGAATTCACCAAGTTACTTAGATGAGGCTGACGAAATTTTGATAAATCTTGAAAAGTACACATGTTAGCAGGTCGTGCTAGTGGGAACTAACTGAATTCACAAAGAAACAGTGTTTCAGGTTGGGAGAACGTTGCTGTATCCCGAATATTCGACTTATCACTATTGCGGCCTATTGGGAACTAACTGAATTCACCAAGTTACTTAGATGAGGCTGACGAAATTTTGATAAATCTTGAAAAGTACACATGTTAGCAGGTCGTGCTAGTGGGAACTAACTGAATTCACAAAGAAACAGTGTTTCAGGTTGGGAGAACGTTGCTGTATCCCGAATATTCGACTTATCACTATTGCGGCCTATTGGGAACTAACTGAATTCACCAAGTTACTTAGATGAGGCTGACGAAATTTTGATAAATCTTGAAAAGTACACATGTTAGCAGGTCGTGCTAGTGGGAACTAACTGAATTCACAAAGAAACAGTGTTTCAGGTTGGGAGAACGTTGCTGTATCCCGAATAGTCGACTTATCACTATTGCGGCCTATTGGGAACTAACTGAATTCACCAAGTTACTTAGATGAGGCTGACGAAATTTTGATAAATCTTGAAAAGTACACATGTTAGCAGGTCGTGCTAGTGGGAACTAACTGAATTCACAAAGAAACAGTGTTTCAGGTTGGGAGAACGTTGCTGTATCCCGAATAGTCGACTTATCACTATTGCGCCCTATTGGGAACTAACTGAATTCACCAAGTTACTTAGATGAGGCTGACGAAATTTTGATAAATCTTGAAAAGTACACATGTTAGCAGGTCGTGCTAGTGGGAACTAACTGAATTCACAAAGAAACAGTGTTTCAGGTTGGGAGAACGTTGCTGTATCCCGAATATTCGACTTATCACTATTGCGGCCTATTGGGAACTAACTGAATTCACCAAGTTACTTAGATGAGGCTGACGAAATTTTGATAAATCTTGAAAAGTACACATGTTAGCAGGTCGTGCTAGTGGGAACTAACTGAATTCACAAAGAAACAGTGTTTCAGGTTGGGAGAACGTTGCTGTATCCCGAATAGTCGACTTATCACTATTGCGGCCTATTGGGAACTAACTGAATTCACCAAGTTACTTAGATGAGGCTGACGAAATTTTGATAAATCTTGAAAAGTACACATGTTAGCAGGTCGTGCTAGTGGGAACTAACTGAATTCACAAAGAAACAGTGTTTCAGGTTGGGAGAACGTTGTTGTATCCCGAATATTCGACTTATCACTATTGCGGCCTATTGGGAACTAACTGAATTCACCAAGTTACTTAGATTCGGCTGACGAAATTTTGATAAATCTTGAAAAGTACACATGTTAGCAGGTCGTGCTAGTGGGAACTAACTGAATTCACAAAGAAACAGTGTTTCAGGTTGGGAGAACGTTGTTGTATCCCAGTCGACTTATCACTATTGCGGCCTATTGGGAACTAACTGAATTCACCAAGTTACTTAGATGAGGCTGACGAAATTTTGATAAATCTTGAAAAGTACACATGTTAGCAGGTCGTACTAGTGGGAACTAACTGAATTCACAAAGAAACAGTGTTTCAGGTTGGGAGAACGTTGCTGTATCCTGAATATTCGACTTATCACTATTGCGGCCTATTGGGAACTAACTGAATTCACCAAGTTACTTAGATGAGGCTGACGAAATTTTGATAAATCTTGAAAAGTACACATGTTAGCAGGTCGTGCTAGTGGGAACTAACTGAATTCACAAAGAAACAGTGTTTCAGGTTGGGAGAACGTTGCTGTATCCCGAATATTCGACTTATCACTATTGCGGCTATTGGGAACTAACTGAATTCACCAAGTTACTTAGATGAGGCTGACGAAATTTTGATAAATCTTGAAAAGTACACATGTTAGCAGGTCGTGCTAGTGGGAACTAACTGAATTCACAAAGAAACAGTGTTTCAGGTTGGGAGAACGTTGCTGTATCCCGAATAGTCGACTTATCACTATTGCGGCCTATTGGGAACTAACTGAATTCACCAAGTTACTTAGATGAGGCTGACGAAATTTTGATAAATCTTGAAAAGTACACATGTTAGCAGGTCGTGCTAGTGGGAACTAACTGAATTCACAAAGAAACAGTGTTTCAGGTTGGGAGAACGTTGCTGTATCCCGAATAGTCGACTTATCACTATTGCGGCCTATTGGGAACTAACTGAATTCACCAAGTTACTTAGATGAGGCTGACGAAATTTTGATAAATCTTGAAAAGTACACATGTTAGCAGGTCGTGCTAGTGGGAACTAACTGAATTCACAAAGAAACAGTGTTTCAGGTTGGGAGAACGTTGCTGTATCCCGAATAGTCGACTTATCACTATTGCGGCCTATTGGGAACTAACTGAATTCACCAAGTTACTTAGATGAGGCTGACGAAATTTTGATAAATCTTGAAAAGTACACATGTTAGCAGGTCGTGCTAGTGGGAACTAACTGAATTCACAAAGAAACAGTGTTTCAGGTTGGGAGAACGTTGCTGTATCCCGAATATTCGACTTATCACTATTGCGGCCTATTGGGAACTAACTGAATTCACCAAGTTACTTAGATGAGGCTGACGAAATTTTGATAAATCTTGAAAAGTACACATGTTAGCAGGTCGTGCTAGTGGGAACTAACTGAATTCACAAAGAAACAGTGTTTCAGGTTGGGAGAACGTTGTTGTATCCCGAATATTCGACTTATCACTATTGCGGCCTATTGGGAACTAACTGAATTCACCAAGTTACTTAGATGAGGCTGACGAAATTTGATAAATCTTGAAAAGTACACATGTTAGCAGGTCGTGCTAGTGGGAACTAACTGAATTCACAAAGAAACAGTGTTTCAGGTTGGGAGAACGTTGCTGTATCCTGAATATTCGACTTATCACTATTGCGGCCTATTGGGAACTAACTGAATTCACCAAGTTACTTAGATGAGGCTGACGAAATTTTGATAAATCTTGAAAAGTACACATGTTAGCAGGTCGTGCTAGTGGGAACTAACTGAATTCACAAAGAAACAGTGTTTCAGGTTGGGAGAACGTTGCTGTATCCCGAATATTCGACTTATCACTATTGCGGCCTATTGGGAACTAACTGAATTCACCAAGTTACTTAGATGAGGCTGACGAAATTTTGATAAATCTTGAAAGTTACACATGTTAGCAGGTCGTGCTAGTGGGAACTAACTGAATTCACAAAGAAACAGTGTTTCAGGTTGGGAGAACGTTGCTGTATCCCGAATATTCGACTTATCACTATTGCGGCCTATTGGGAACTAACTGAATTCACCAAGTTACTTAGATGAGGCTGACGAAATTTTGATAAATCTTGAAAAGTACACATGTTAGCAGGTCGTGCTAGTGGGAACTAACTGAATTCACAAAGAAACAGTGTTTCAGGTTGGGAGAACGTTGCTGTATCCCGAATATTCGACTTATCACTATTGCGGCCTATTGGGAACTAACTGAATTCACCAAGTTACTTAGATGAGGCTGACGAAATTTTGATAAATCTTGAAAAGTACACATGTTAGCAGGTCGTGCTAGTGGGAACTAACTGAATTCACAAAGAAACAGTGTTTCAGGTTGGGAGAACGTTGCTGTATCCCGAATATTCGACTTATCACTATTGCGGCCTATTGGGAACTAACTGAATTCACCAAGTTACTTAGATGAGGCTGACGAAATTTTGATAAATCTTGAAAAGTACACATGTTAGCAGGTCGTGCTAGTGGGAACTAACTGAATTCACAAAGAAACAGTGTTTCAGGTTGGGAGAACGTTGCTGTATCCCGAATATTCGACTTATCACTATTGCGGCCTATTGGGAACTAACTGAATTCACCAAGTTACTTAGATGAGGCTGACGAAATTTTGATAAATCTTGAAAAGTACACATGTTAGCAGGTCGTGCTAGTGGGAACTAACTGAATTCACAAAGAAACAGTGTTTCAGGTTGGGAGAACGTTGCTGTATCCCGAATAGTCGACTTATCACTATTGCGGCCTATTGGGAACTAACTGAATTCACCAAGTTACTTAGATGAGGCTGACGAAATTTTGATAAATCTTGAAAAGTACACATGTTAGCAGGTCGTGCTAGTGGGAACTAACTGAATTCACAAAGAAACAGTGTTTCAGGTTGGGAGAACGTTGCTGTATCCCGAATAGTCGACTTATCACTATTGCGGCCTATTGGGAACTAACTGAATTCACCAAGTTACTTAGATGAGGCTGACGAAATTTTGATAAATCTTGAAAAGTACACATGTTAGCAGGTCGTGCTAGTGGGAACTAACTGAATTCACAAAGAAACAGTGTTTCAGGTTGGGAGAACGTTGCTGTATCCCGAATAGTCGACTTATCACTATTGCGGCCTATTGGGAACTAACTGAATTCACCAAGTTACTTAGATGAGGCTGACGAAATTTTGATAAATCTTGAAAAGTACACATGTTAGCAGGTCGTGCTAGTGGGAACTAACTGAATTCACAAAGAAACAGTGTTTCAGGTTGGGAGAACGTTGCTGTATCCCGAATATTCGACTTATCACTATTGCGGCCTATTGGGAACTAACTGAATTCACCAAGTTACTTAGATGAGGCTGACGAAATTTTGATAAATCTTGAAAAGTACACATGTTAGCAGGTCGTGCTAGTGGGAACTAACTGAATTCACAAAGAAACAGTGTTTCAGGTTGGGAGAACGTTGCTGTATCCCGAATATTCGACTTATCACTATTGCGGCCTATTGGGAACTAACTGAATTCACCAAGTTACTTAGATGAGGCTGACGGAATTTTGATAAATCTTGAAAAGTACACATGTTAGCAGGTCGTGCTAGTGGGAACTAACTGAATTCACAAAGAAACAGTGTTTCAGGTTGGGAGAACGTTGCTGTATCCCGAATATTCGACTTATCACTATTGCGGCCTATTGGGAACTAACTGAATTCACCAAGTTACTTAGATGAGGCTGACGAAATTTTGATAAATCTTGAAAAGTACACATGTTAGCAGGTCGTGCTAGTGGGAACTAACTGAATTCAACAAAGAAACAGTGTTTCAGGTTGGGAGAACGTTGCTGTATCCCGAATATTCGACTTATCACTATTGCGGCCTATTGGGAACTAACTGAATTCACCAAGTTACTTAGATGAGGCTGACGAAATTTTGATAAATCTTGAAAAGTACACATGTTAGCAGGTCGTGCTAGTGGGAACTAACTGAATTCACAAAGAAACAGTGTTTCAGGTTGGGAGAACGTTGCTGTATCCCGAATAGTCGACTTATCACTATTGCGGCCTATTGGGAACTAACTGAATTCACCAAGTTACTTAGATGAGGCTGACGAAATTTTGATAAATCTTGAAAAGTACACATGTTAGCAGGTCGTGCTAGTGGGAACTAACTGAATTCACAAAGAAACAGTGTTTCAGGTTGGGAGAACGTTGCTGTATCCCGAATATTCGACTTATCACTATTGCGGCATATTGGGAACTAACTGAATTCACCAAGTTACTTAGATGAGGCTGACGAAATTTTGATAAATCTTGAAAAGTACACATGTTAGCAGGTCGTGCTAGTGGGAACTAACTGAATTCACAAAGAAACAGTGTTTCAGGTTGGGAGAACGTTGCTGTATCCCGAATAGTCGACTTATCACTATTGCGGCCTATTGGGAACTAACTGAATTCACCAAGTTACTTAGATGAGGCTGACGAAATTTTGATAAATCTTGAAAAGTACACATGTTAGCAGGTCGTGCTAGTGGGAACTAACTGAATTCACAAAGAAACAGGTGTTTCAGGTTGGGAGAACGTTGCTGTATCCCGAATAGTCGACTTATCACTATTGCGGCCTATTGGGAACTAACTGAATTCACCAAGTTACTTAGATGAGGCTGACGAAATTTTGATAAATCTTGAAAAGTACACATGTTAGCAGGTCGTGCTAGTGGGAACTAACTGAATTCACAAAGAAACAGTGTTTCAGGTTGGGAGAACGTTGCTGTATCCCGAATATTCGACTTATCACTATTGCGGCCTAATTGGGAACTAACTGAATTCACCAAGTTACTTAGATGAGGCTGACGAAATTTTGATAAATCTTGAAAAGTACACATGTTAGCAGGTCGTGCTAGTGGGAACTAACTGAATTCACAAAGAAACAGTGTTTCAGGTTGGGAGAACGTTGCTGTATCCCGAATAGTCGACTTATCACTATTGCGGCCTATTGGGAACTAACTGAATTCACCAAGTTACTTAGATGAGGCTGACGAAATTTTGATAAATCTTGAAAAGTACACATGTTAGCAGGTCGTGCTAGTGGGAACTAACTGAATTCACAAAGAAACAGTGTTTCAGGTTGGGAGAACGTTGCTGTATCCCGAATAGTCGACTTATCACTATTGCGGCCTATTGGGAACTAACTGAATTCACCAAGTTACTTAGATGAGGCTGACGAAATTTTGATAAATCTTGAAAAGTACACATGTTAGCAGGTCGTGCTAGTGGGAACTAACTGAATTCACAAAGAAACAGTGTTTCAGGTTGGGAGAACGTTGCTGTATCCCGAATATTCGACTTATCACTATTGCGGCCTATTGGGAACTAACTGAATTCACCAAGTTACTTAGATGAGGCTGACGAAATTTTGATAAATCTTGAAAAGTACACATGTTAGCAGGTCGTGCTAGTGGGAACTAACTGAATTCACAAAGAAACAGTGTTTCAGGTTGGGAGAACGTTGCTGTATCCCGAATATTCGACTTATCACTATTGCGGCCTATTGGGAACTAACTGAATTCACCCAGTTACTTAGATGAGGCTGACGAAATTTTGATAAATCTTGAAAAGTACACATGTTAGCAGGTCGTGCTAGTGGGAACTAACTGAATTCACAAAGAAACAGTGTTTCAGGTTGGGAGAACGTTGCTGTATCCCGAATATTCGACTTATCACTATTGCGGCCTATTGGGAACTAACTGAATTCACCAAGTTACTTAGATGAGGCTGACGAAATTTTGATAAATCTTGAAAAGTACACATGTTAGCAGGTCGTGCTAGTGGGAACTAACTGAATTCACAAAGAAACAGTGTTTCAGGTTGGGAGAACGTTGCTGTATCCCGAATAGTCGACTTATCACTATTGCGGCCTATTGGGAACTAACTGAATTCACCAAGTTACTTAGATGAGGCTGACGAAATTTTGATAAATCTTGAAAAGTACACATGTTAGCAGGTCGTGCTAGTGGGAACTAACTGAATTCACAAAGAAACAGTGTTTCAGGTTGGGAGAACGTTGCTGTATCCCGAATAGTCGACTTATCACTATTGCGGCCTATTGGGAACTAACTGAATTCACCAAGTTACTTAGATGAGGCTGACGAAATTTTGATAAATCTTGAAAAGTACACATGTTAGCAGGTCGTGCTAGTGGGAACTAACTGAATTCACAAAGAAACAGTGTTTCAGGTTGGGAGAACGTTGCTGTATCCCGAATATTCGACTTATCACTATTGCGGCCTATTGGGAACTAACTGAATTCACCAAGTTACTTAGATGAGGCTGACGAAATTTTGATAAATCTTGAAAAGTACACATGTTAGCAGGTCGTGCTAGTGGGAACTAACTGAATTCACAAAGAAACAGTGTTTCAGGTTGGGAGAACGTTGCTGTATCCCGAATATTCGACTTATCACTATTGCGGCCTATTGGGAACTAACTGAATTCACCAAGTTACTTAGATGAGGCTGACGAAATTTTGATAAATCTTGAAAAGTACACATGTTAGCAGGTCGTGCTAGTGGGAACTAACTGAATTCACAAAGAAACAGTGTTTCAGGTTGGGAGAACGTTGCTGTATCCCGAATATTCGACTTATCACTATTGCGGCCTATTGGGAACTAACTGAATTCACCAAGTTACTTAGATGAGGCTGACGAAATTTTGATAAATCTTGAAAAGTACACATGTTAGCAGGTCGTGCTAGTGGGAACTAACTGAATTCACAAAGAAACAGTGTTTCAGGTTGGGAGAACGTTGCTGTATCCCGAATATTCGACTTATCACTATTGCGGCCTATTGGGAACTAACTGAATTCACCAAGTTACTTAGATGAGGCTGACGAAATTTTGATAAATCTTGAAAAGTACACATGTTAGCAGGTCGTGCTAGTGGGAACTAACTGAATTCACAAAGAAACAGTGTTTCAGGTTGGGAGAACGTTGCTGTATCCCGAATAGTCGACTTATCACTATTGCGGCCTATTGGGAACTAACTGAATTCACCAAGTTACTTAGATGAGGCTGACGAAATTTTGATAAATCTTGAAAAGTACACATGTTAGCAGGTCGTGCTAGTGGGAACTAACTGAATTCACAAAGAAACAGTGTTTCAGGTTGGGAGAACGTTGCTGTATCCCGAATATTCGACTTATCACTATTGCGGCCTATTGGGAACTAACTGAATTCACCAAGTTACTTAGATGAGGCTGACGAAATTTTGATAAATCTTGAAAAGTACACATGTTAGCAGGTCGTGCCTAGTGGGAACTAACTGAATTCACAAAGAAACAGTGTTTCAGGTTGGGAGAACGTTGCTGTATCCCGAATATTCGACTTATCACTATTGCGGCCTATTGGGAACTAACTGAATTCACCAAGTTACTTAGATGAGGCTGACGAAATTTTGATAAATCTTGAAAAGTACACATGTTAGCAGGTCGTGCTAGTGGGAACTAACTGAATTCACAAAGAAACAGTGTTTCAGGTTGGGAGAACGTTGTTGTATCCCGAATATCGACTTATCACTATTGCGCCTATTGGGAAAAGGCTGCAGACATATGTCCATTAGTTCTCATAAAATCATATGTACCTCTCTCTCTCTCTCTCTCTCTCTCTCTCTCTCTCTCTCTCTGTGTGTGTGTGTGTGTGTGTGTGTGTGTTTGTGTGTGTTCATGTGTACAAATGCACTTTTGTGTATGCTTGCAGGAAGAGTCCAGAGAGCAAAATAAGGTACTATTTTCAGTTACTTTGTTAATACACGTTTACACCATATCCACAGCTCTTGGTTTACAAGAATATAACACAACAACTGGCCTTAAACTATTTTGGTTTATTATTTAATATATGTGCATGTGACTTGGTGCTAGCAGAGGTTAGAAAAGAATATGACAAATCCCGGGAAATGGAATTCTACGCAGTTGTGAGCTACCTGGCCTGGATGCTGGAAATCAAAATCAGTCTCCTAGAAGAGAAGAAAAAATTCTTAACTATTGGGATATCACACTATCAAGATGTGTTTTTTAACATATATTTTTTGTAGAATCAAATTAAGGTCCTCATTGTTGACAGATAAGCAGTTTACCAGCTATGTTACTACCACAGCCCTTGTAAATAGCTTTAACTGAGAATATAAGATATGAAGAGAAAAAAACATTAGGCTTGAGATAGTTCTCACCAGTAAAAGAGTTCTACAAAACCATTTAGATTTAAGCATAGTGGACTTTGGGATGAAAGGTAAAAGTTTTAAAATTGCCCCCCTAGACACAAAGTTTAGAGCAGCAGAAAAAAAAAAAAAAACAGGTTAGGCCCCAGAAATGTATGTTCCAAGAAGCCTCTCCTAGGGCTATAGAATGGGTAATTGCATTGGCCGGCTCAACAGCTTTCTCCTAGAAACTAGCTGACCATAAATCTTAGAGAACAATCTTGAGAAGCAGGAAGCAACTTCTCCTAGGAACTAGCGGACCATGGAGTTAAACAATTTTGAGAAGCAGGAGACAACTTCTCCTAGGAAACAATCTTGAAAAACAGAGAGTTTTTCCTTGTGATTTTCACTGTTATTCTACACACTTTCCAATGACGCCATCCCTGCCCCCTCGGATTGTGGTTTCTCCCTTTAAATACCTCTTCTCCCAGCCTCTCCGGGTCGAACTCCACTGCCCCTGTGTGGGATGCGAGTCTCGACCCCAGTGCACTGGTTGCTATCGATAAATCTCATGTGATTACAACAAGGACGGTCTTGTGTGAGTTCTTGGGGGCTCGTGTCATCCTGAGACTTGAGTGAGAGTCTCCCTACTCTGGGGGTCTTTCAGGGATGCTAATACTTGTTCTTAAACTTGAATTTTCTAGAGATAATACCCATTAAAAGGCAATATTTGTAATAAAATATTAACCAATTTACAGCTTTTCTAAATATTTTAAAAAATTAGATACAACTTATATTTATTTACTTTACGAGTGAATGTACCTGAACCTTAGCATGTCTTTGTAGCTCAGAATACAACTTGTGATAGACATTTCTCCTATTTCTTCCTGTAGGTCATAGGGTTCAACAGTTCAACTTTGTGGTTTTTGAGGTTCTGAAGCTTGACAGTATATACACTGTGTCATCTCTCCTGCCTTATAAATAATATATCTATATCTATATCTATATCTATATTTATATCTATATCTATCTATCTATATATATATATATGTGTGTATGTGTGTGTGTGTGTGTGTTTGCGTGCGTGTGTGTGTGTATTACTGTTTTGTTTGTTTTGTTTTAGTAACTTTGCATGTACATGTACGTGTCTGTGACTACCAATGGGGGCAAAAGATCCTTTGAATCTTGTACAAGCATCCAGATGTGAATGCTAGGAAACAAATCCATGTTATCTGGAATTGTAACAAGTGATCTTGGCAGAAGTGCAGACAATCCTGAGAGCTCAGAGTAGTCAACTATTTTAATCATATTCTTGGCCCAGAAAAAAACATGCCTGGAGCCCTCTGGATGAAGGAACATAGGAGCTGTCAGGGACAGAATCTCCTTGTCTCTGACTGCACGAAGAGTCGAAAGCCAGTCACCAGGAGCACATACACACCAGAGAGTAGAGGTATTACAAACTGTTATGCTCCAAGCTACCCACCTGGTGGCCTCAGGACACACAAAGCCAGGAACAATCTGTGTGGGATGATGTCATAAACAGGTCAGGCAGAGAAAAGATAGAATGAAATCTGCCATTGAACAAGAAGGAAGGATGGGCAGGAGA
Source organism: Rattus rattus (assembly GCF_011064425.1). NCBI lineage: Eukaryota > Metazoa > Chordata > Mammalia > Rodentia > Muridae > Rattus > Rattus rattus. The sequence continues at coordinate 78,492,537 of NC_046163.1, forward strand.
ATGAAGGTCGATGCAAATATAAGAGGTTTATTTTCCAGCCAGTTGGTTTGGACCTTCAATCAGCCACTCCTTGCTAGTGACTGGAAGGTGACCCAAATGACAGTAACAGGCAGTTTTTATACTTTGTAAGGGTACAGGTACATCAGCAAGGATGCAATTTAAACGTATTGGCTAAGCATATTGACCTAGGAATCTACAAAGTATGTGAGGTGCTTTAGAACACTTACTGGAACCAGAGGGTCAGGTGACTATCAGTCATTACATTCTGAGGTTTTATCAAAAATGTACTTGCTCCTCCCTAGAATTGTGAGTGGAGAATGGAACTTGACCTAGTTTGACCTGAGGTAGGAAGCTGGTACTTGGCCTAATCTTGACCTGAGGTAGTGGATGTAAAGTTAGCTAAAGACTTTAGGGACTTTCCCAGGAAATCTGTAAACTATTTCCTTTCTAACAGGACAAGGTTCTTAATAGCTCTTACACTTGAATAAGAACTAAGACACTTCAGTCAAAGAACAAGTGTCCATAGGTGTGTGGGTTCATTTATGGGACTTCAATTATATTCCCTTGATATACCTGTTTGTCTGTGTACTAATGCCATACAGTTTTTATCACTATTGAACTATAATACAGTGTGAAGTCAGACATAGTGATTTCACAAGAAGTTCTTGTATTATTGAGGATACTTATCACTCTCCTGAATTTTTTTGATAACTCAAATGAATTTACAAATTGCTCTTTCTAGCTTTATGAAGAACTGAGTTGGACTTGTGATGGGAATTGCATTGAATTTGAAGATTGCTTTTGACAGAATGGCAAATTTTACTTCATTAATCCTGCCAATCCATGATCATGAGAGGTCTTTCCGTCTTCTGGGATCTTCTTCAATTTCCTTCTTCAGAGATTGAAGCTCCTGTCAAACAGATGTTTCACATGCTTAGTTAAAGTCATACCAAATTATTTTATGATATTTGAGACTATTGAGAAGGGTGTCATTTCCCTAATTTCTTTCTCAGCCTGTTTACCTTTGAGTAGAGGAAGACTACTGATTTGTTTGAGTTAATTTTATACCCAGACACTTTTTTGAATTTGTTTTTTAGGCTTAGTAGTTTTCTGGTGGAATTTTTGGGGTGATATAAGTATACTACCATATCTTCTGCAAATAGTGATATTTTGACTTCTTACTTTCAAATTTGTATCCCTCTGACCTCCTTTTCTTGCCTGATTGCTCTGGCTAGGGCTTTAAGTACTATATTGAATAGGTAGGGATAGAGTGTGCAGCATTGTCTAGGCCAAAATTATAGTGCGATTGCTTCAAGTTTCTCTCCATTTAGTTTGATGTTCTCTGGTTGTTTCCTGTATATTGCTATTATTATGCTTAGGTATGGGAATTGAATTCCTTCTCTTGCCAAAACTTTTAATATGAATGGCTGTCGAATTTTGTCAAATGATTTCACAATATCTAATGAGAGGATCATGTGGGCTTTTTGCTTAGAGTTTGTTTACATAGTGGATTATATTGATGTATATTGAACCATCCCTGCATCCTTGGAATGAAGCATACTTGGTAATAGTATATGATCCTTTTGATGTGTTTTGAATTTGGTTTTTAGAATTTTATTAAATATATATATATATATATATATATATATATATATATATACATATGCCAAAACTAGACTATATAGATGAAGCCAAGAAGTGCATGCAGACAGGAGCCTGATATAGGCATCTCCTGAGAGTCTTAGCCAGAGAATGACTAATACAGTGGTGAACACTAGCAGCAAACCATTGAACGTAGAATGCGGTCCCATTAGAGTAATTACAGAAAAGATTGAAGGAACAGAAAGGGTCTGCAACACTTAAGAACAAGGTTACCAGAGCTCTCAGGGACTAAATCACTACTTAGACTACAAATAGACAGACCTATGCCTCTAGCTGCATATGTAGCAGTAGATGGCCTTGTAAGGCACCAAATGGAGGAGAAGCCCTTGGACCTGCCAAGGTTGTAACAGACAGTGCAGGGGAATGTCAGGGCTAGGAGGTGGGAAGGGTGTGTGGGTGGTGTGGTTGTGCAGGGAGAACAACCTTATAGAAGAAGAGGACGGAGATAGGATAGGAGATTTACGGCCAGGAAACTGGGAAAGGGACTAATATTTGAAAAGTAAATCCCATGCGTCCTATCAGAACACCACTGGCTAAAGCTGTTCTTCAATAAGAGGAAGGAAAGAATGTCCATATATACATGGAAGTTGAATAATGCTCTACTCAATGATAACTTGGTCAAGGAAGAAATAAAAAAAAGGAATTAAAGACTTCTTAGATTTTAATGAAAATGAAAGTACAACCTACTCAAACTGGTAGGACACAATGAAAGCTATGATAAGATGAAAACTCATAGCTCTGAATCCCAGCAGAAAGAAACAGGAGAGAGCATATATCAGCAGCTTGACAGCACACGTAAAAGCTCTAGAACAAAAAGAAGCAAACACACCTATGAGGAGTAGAAGGCAGGAAATAATCAAACACAGAGATGAAATCAACCAAGTACAAACAAAAAGGACTATACAAAGAATCAACCAAACCAAAAGCTCATTCTTTGAGAAAATCAACAAGATAGATAAACCCTTAGCCAGACTAACTAGAGCACACAGAGAGTGTGTCCATATTAACAAAATAAGAAATGAAAAGGGAGAAATTACTACAGAATCAGAGGAAATTCAAAAAATCCTAAGATCCTACTACAAAAGCCTATATTCAACAAAACTTGAAAATCTGCAGGAAAGGGACAATTCCCTAATCAGAAACCAGGTAGCCAAGATAAATATGGAACAAATTAACCATTTTAACAACCCCATAACTCTTAAAGTAATAGAAGCAGTCTTTAATAGTCCCCCAATCAAAAAGAGCCCAGGTCCAGATGGGTTCAGTGCAGAATTCAATCAGACCTTCATAGAAGACCTCATACCAATATTATCTACACTATTCCATGAAATTCAAAGAGATGGAGTGCTAAAGAATTCCTTCTATGAAGCCACAATTACTCTTATACCCAAACCACACAATGACCCAACAAAGAAAGAGAACTACAGACCAATTTCCCTTAATGAATATCGACGCAAAGATACTCAATAATAAAATTTTGCAAACCGATTCAAAGAGCTCATCAAAACAATCATTCAACATGATGAAGTAGGCTTCATTCCAGGGTTGCAGGGATGGTTCAATATACAGAAAACCATCAATGTAATCCACTATATAAACAAACTGAAAGATAAAAACCACATGATCATTTCATTAGATGCTAAGAAAGCATTTGACAAAATTCAGCACCCCTTCATGATAAAAGTCCTGGAAAAAACAGGAATTCAAGACGCATACCTAAACATAGTCAAAGCTATATACAGAAAACCAGTAGCAAATATTAAATTAATGGAGAGAAAATTGAAGAATTCTCACTAAAATCAGGGACTACACAAGGCTGTCCACTCTCTCCCTACTTATTCAATATAGGACTCAAGTCCTAGCCAGAGCAATGAGAAAACAAAAGGAGATCAAAGGGATTCAGATTGGAAAGGAAGAAGTAAAAATATTACTATTTGCATTAGAGTGTGTACTTAAGTCATCCCAAAATTTCTACCAAAGAACTACTAAAACTGATAAACACTTTTAGCAAAGTGGCTGGGTATAAAATTAACTCAAATAAATCAGTAGCCCTCATCTACACAAAAGAGAAATAAGCTGAAAAGAAATTAGGGGAATGACTCCCTTCATAATAGTCCCAAATGATATAAAATACCTTGGTGTGAATTTAACCAAGCAAGTGAAAGATCTGTATGATAAGACCTTCAAGCCTCTTAAGAAAGAAATTGAAGAAGATCTCAGAAGATGGAAAGATCTCCCATGCTCATGGATTGCCAGGATTAACATAGTAAAAATGGCCATTTTACAAAAAGCAATCTACAGATTCAATGCAATCCCCATCAAACCTCAAACCCAATTCTTCAGAGTATTAGACAGAACAATTTGCAAATTCATCTGGAATAAGAAAAAAACCCAGGATAGCTAAAACTATCCTCAACAATAAAAGGACTTCAGGGGGAATCACTATCCCTGAACTCAAGCAGTATTACAGAGCATAGTGACAAAAACTGCATGGTATTGGTACAGAGACAGACAGATAGACCAGTGGAATAGAATTGAAGACTTACAAATGAGCCCACAAACCTATGGTAACTTGATTTTTGACTTTTGACAAAGGAGCCAAAACCATCCAATGGAAAAAAGATAGCATTTTCAGCAAATTGTGTTGTTTCAACTGGAGGTCAGCATTTAGAAGAATGCAGATTGATCCATTCTTATCATCCTATGCAAAGCTTACATCCAAGTGGATCAAGGACCTCCACTTCAAACCAGATAAACTCAAACTAATAGAAGAATAAGTGGGAATAACCTTGAACACATGGGCCTTGGAGAAAATTTTCTGCAAAAAACACCAATGGCTTATGCTCTAAGATCAAGAATCCGCAAATGGGATCTCATAAAACTGCAAAGCTTCTGTAAGACAAAGGACACTGTGGTTAGGACAAAATGACAACCAACAGATTGGGAAAGGATCTTTACCAATACTACAACTGGTAGAGGGCTTGTATCCAAAATATACCAAGGATTCAAGAGGTTAGACTGCAGGGAGACAAATAACCCTGTCAAAAAATGGGGTTCAGAACTAAACCATGAATTCAAAGCTGAGGAATGCCGAATGGCTGAGAAAAACCTGAAGAAATGTCCAACATCTTTAGTCATAAGGGAAATGTAAATCAAAACAACCTTGAGATTCTGCCTCACACCAGTCAGAATGGCTTAGATCAAAAACTCAGGTGACAGCAGTTGCTGGTGTGGATGTGGAGAAAGAGGAACACTCCCCCATTGTTCGTGGGATTGCAGACTGATACAACGATTCTGGAAATAATTCTAGAGAAATAATTCTGCAGAAAATTGGACACTGAATTACCTGAGGACCCAGCTATACCACTTTTGAGCATATACCCAAAAGATGTCCCTACATATAACAAAGACACATGCTCCACTATGTTCCTAACAGCCTTATTTATACTATCCAGAAGCTGCAAAGAACCCAGATGCCTTTCAACAGAGGAATGGATATAGAAAATGTGGTACTTGTACACAATGGAATACTACTCAGCTGTCAAAAACAATGACTTTATGAAATTCAAAGGCAAATGGATGGAACTGGAAATATCATCCTGAGTGAGGTAACCCAATCACAGAAAAACACACATGGTATGAACTCATTGATAAGTGGATATTAGTCCAAATCCTCGAATTATCCTAGATGCACAGAACACATGAAACTCTAGAAGGATGACCAAAATGTGAATGCTTCACTCCTTCTTTAAAAGGGGAACAAGAATACCCTTGGGAGGGAATAGGAAGGCAAAACTTAGAACAAAGGCAGAAGGAATACCCATTCAGAGCCTGCACCAAATGTAGCCCATCCATATACAGCCACCAAACTAGATAAGATGGATAAAGCAAAGAAGTGCATGTTGACAGGAACCGAATGTAGATCTCTCCTGAAAGACACAGCCAGAATACAGCAAATACATAGGAGAATGCCAGCAGCAAACCACTGACCTCAGAACGGGACCCCCGTTGACGGTATCAGAGAAAGGACTGAAAGTGCTTGAAGGTGCTGAAGACCCCATATGAACAACAATGCCAACCATCCAGAGCTTCCAGGGACTAAGCCTCGACCTAAACAATATACATGGAGTGACCCTGGGCTCCAACTGCATAGGCAGCAATGAATAGCCTAGTTGGAGCACCAGAGGATGGGAAACCATTGGTCCTGCCAAGACTTAACCCCCAGTGTATTTGATTGTTAGGGGGAGAGCAGTAATGTTGGGAAGATGGGGGGGAACACCCATGTACAATGGGAGGGGTTGGGTTAGTGGGATGTTGTCCAGGAAACTGGGAAAGGGAATAACAATCAAAATGTAAATAAGAAATACCCAAGTTTATAAACATGGAGAACTAAAAAATACCAAATTGAAAAAAGAAACAAACAAACAAACAAACAACAAAAGAAACAGGTTATCTTAACTGCTCAACCATCAATTAAGGACCCTATAAGTACATTTGATAAATATAATGAAAGGTTTTCAAATAGGTGTATTTGTGTGTTTGGTATGTGTTTGTGCTTTTGTGTGTGTGTGTGTTTGTGTGTGTGTACTTTAATGTGCGTGAATATTCCATTGCAATTTTAAATGGACAGTTTTCATTTCGCAAGTGCTTCAGAAATAATAAAAAATGTTTATAGGGGAATCATTGTGTTAAAAGACTATGAAAAGGGTTGGGGATTTAGCTCAGGGGTAGAGCGCTGGCCTAGGAAGCGCAAGGCCCTGGGTTCGACCCCCAGCTCCGAAAAAAAAAACCAAAAAAAAAAAAAAAAGACTATGAAAAGTAGCACAAGTTACTTACTTTAGCCCTTTCAAATACACAATGCTTTAATTCCAAGGAGCAATTTTGTTCTCAATACATACTTGTTATCTTAGCAGGCTAGAAAAATTCTACTACCTTCATTTCTGTTCATAAGAGTTCCTTGTTTTTGCAAATTATTGTCTGGCTTTTAATCCAGAAAATTGCATTTCTGAGACAAAAAACTCTTAAAATTGAAAACTGAAAACTTTTTTCCAAAAAAAGAAAAAAAGTTATAACTAGTCAAAATGAGCTAGATTTCACCTCAGTTTTCATATAGAATCTATCAGTAAAATAAATTCTTTCTTGTCGCAAAAATTTTGAACCTGTTTTAAGTGTCACTGGAAAATTCCCACTGTGTCTCCCAACAGTGGTAACAGTAGTAACAGGGTTTGTCATTGAAATTGATTCTATGTAATTAGCTTAAGAAATTTACTTATGCCTTCATATAAGTATTAACTGGGTATTTCCCTGCCTTAGATAATTTAATAATGAAATAACAGACATAAAATCTTTTTATTTGGGTACATTTATACCATCGGAGCTGGACAGATATCAATCATCTATATATATTTTTTTTCTATTTCCCTATTAATAAACCTGAGATAAAATTTGTGATATTCTGCCTTGATCTTTCTTTCTTCAACTCTCTATCCCTCAAGGCCTTGCTCTCAGGATCTAACTACCCCATGGCGTCTTCTCTACTTTCTCCTCTACTTTCCTCTGGAACTGAAATTACAGCTCTGTATAGCTCTTTTTTCCCCCGGGGGCAATGAGACCTTGTCAATCAGTATTTAGCATTATAGTGCACAGCAACTGAAAAAAACTTGAACAATTCTGTTGGACACCCCTGGGCCACCTCGGTGTTTTTTCTCCCCTGCTGAGCCTTGCTGTTACACGTAGAAGCTTTTGTTCTTAACCAAAGAACATCTTGGCCTTTTCTGTTTGGCTGATGGACTGATTGACAGTAACACCTGGGAGGTGACATCATTGAATCAATTCCTGTTTCTCTTTCTATTTTTTTCCCTAATTGTGTAAACTATTTTTTCCACTGTACTTCCAATGGCTTCGTCTATCTGGTGGATTTGGGGTATATGTACTGTGAACCTCAGTAAAGCTTGGTCATTCATATAACATGAATGACCCAAGTATGTGTTTTTTGTTAAATTCCCAAGGACTATGCCCAGTTCTTGGTACCTTGGCTGTACAGGCACCATCACAATTCCTCATGGGATTCACCAATATCACAATTTGACCATCATTTTCACTACATTTGGCATCTCTTAGCTGTGTCTATATGAGAACTCACTGATTAATGTATCTAGTTTCTTTGAGAAAGTGTAAGGTAGAAATTGTCTCTGAGTGTACCATTCAGAACACTACATTATGCTTAGTAGATAGTGTCCACCAAGCTTTGCAACTTGATTAATTCCAAGGTTTCCCATGGTGGAAGAGAACCTTTGATGGCTCAGATTCTACTCTGTCTTTTACATGATTACCAAGGCAGATGTGCACACATTCAGAGATGTACATGTACACACACACACACACACACACACACACACACACACACACACATACACATACACAGAGAGAGAGAGAGAGAGAGAGAGACAGAGAGACAGAGAGACAGAGACAGAGACAGAGACATGCACACACATACACTCACACAATAAGCACCATATTAAAAACTAAAATTACACAAAAATATAAGAAAATTGAAAAACTTTGGAGTCTGGGCTTTTCCCTCTAGTTCTTCAATTCATACTTATATGTAGACTTCTATTTGATTATTTTGTTTGTTTTCTCGAAATCAATTGACCCAACTTTATAAAATCAAATTCAACATGTTGGCTGAAAATTTGTACTCACATATCTCTGATTAAAGATAATGTTAATTTAAGAGATTGGTTTCAGTTTCCCTAATATAGTTAGCCTCAGACCTAAAGCAAGATCCAGTATCTGAATCTCTTACTTGAAAAATCTTTTCACACAAGCATTCTTGCAGAACCTGGAAGTAGTTATTTTTAGAAATCTTGAGAGCAAAGAATGTGATCTCCCTTTCTCTATCCTTCTCAGCACTAAAGTTAGAGGTACACGTAGCTCTTGTCATAATTATTTAATTTCAAATATGGGTTCCTATTCAAAACAAAAATCTTTTATTTTTATAATGATCCTTAATCAGCATTAGTGTTTTGCAGATATCTACGTTCTATGATATTAGAATCTATTTCCCATTAATAACCTGAATTACAACTTGTTATGTTAGATCACACTGATTTTAGTTCCAATTGACTAGCCTTCTTGGCTATGCATTCATAACTAACCCCATTTTGGCTTTCTCCTCTCTCTGCCTTCTCACTCTCTCATGGTCACCCCAGACTCCAAGCCCAGAAATCCAAGGACCCCACCTAGTTCTCTTCTGCCCAGATTTTTGCTGTGAACATCTTTATTTACCAATCAGAGATAACTTGGAGGGCACGGTTATATATTATTCCTTGAATATGTCACTTGTGTACAAGCAAAGTTCCTTGAGCCTGGGGATAACCAGAGTTTAGAGGCCAGTATTTAGTGTTATAATTCAAGCAAAATATTAAAATTCAACACATAGCCCAAAGTCAATTTGAATTTACTTGTGTGCTGCTTTTTTCAAGTGTTTTAAAAATAGCTATAAAAGAGGAAATATTAGCTGTGATATCACAAATGCTTGAGAGAGACAATAGATTGAGGAAATAAGAGAACAGAAAATGTTTTATTGTCAACCTATGATGCCTAGTAAAATTGAAGATCAAGATACACAGCACACTGACAATTGGTAAGAAGTCAGTCTTCCAGGTATGTAGAGGGTAATGAGTGTGAGTGATAAGTGTCTACTTTAAATGTGGATTAATTAAAATCAAATTGTACTTTAATAAAAAGAAGTGGAAAATTAGATTAGTTAAAAGATACTTGATTGTAAACTAACAAACATAAAAAAATGGGTGAATTAAATTAGCCTGTGTCCTTTAAAGGTTAATATCAGAACTGACATCAGACAAAGTGTTATGTTGGGCTAGAGGTTTTGACTATATATGTATAGGTGATAAAAGTCTATGGTTCCCAACAAAACTGCTAAAGATGTGATCTGAGTAAGAGAAAATTGTGCATGAGAGTCACATGTCAAAGAATGAAGAGATGCAGAAAGACAAAAAATGCAGATGACACAGAAAACTGATCCCACCATGAATAAGGACATCTCAACAATCCAAATGAAAAAGGAAAGATCATTCATTAGGCCTGCAGATTGAAAAGTCTTGTTAAAGGGATGCATGCTAAAGGACAGGTGATCAGGACTGAAGTTATGAAGGAACCATTACATCAGTAGATCAGTGGGAGAGAATGCTCATAGAAGCAGAAGGAAGGTGGATGGGATAGCAGGTTTCTGGAAGGGAAACATGGAAAGGATAACATTCAAAATGTAAATTAAAAAGTCTAATAAAAATTATACAAAAAAAGAAAGTTGATGGAGCTGCCACAAAAATTTAAAAAAATCCAACAAAAACAAAGAAAACATTCAGACCGTTCAATTTAAGGAATTGATAATTGTTTCTGCTGTCATAGTTAAACTGCATATGAGTTTAGATTAAATTGAAAGGGGAAAATGTAGAAGAATTTAAATCCAGCAAGATGGCTGCTTTGGCAAGGGATATCATAGAAAGAACATCTAGGTTAATGTGATCCAGAGAAAATGACACATTTTTCATCCCTATGAGTAGAATGATTTGATAAAATTAGTTTTAGTTAAGATACAACCAGATGTTGTGAGGAATAAGAGGTGTCTTAGGAAAGTACTAGAGAAGAAGAAGAAGAAGAAGAAGAAGAAGAAGAAGAGAGAGAGAGAGAGAGAGAGAGAGAGAGAGAGAGAGAGAGAGTATGCATTTGTATGTGTGTTTGTATGTATTACTGTGCACAGCCTGTAACATGTGTTGAGGTCAAAAACAGCTTGCAGTAATCAATAATTTCTATTCTGTGTGTTTTGGTGATTTACTGCAGACTATCATGCTTCTACTGGAAATGCCCTTACCTGATGGGCCATTTCACCTTTCTCAATCTTTAGATTTATATTTTCTTGTTCTGCGGTTGAATACAGGATCTCATAGATGGTAGGAAATAACTCTTCCATTGAGCAATTTCAAAGCATCAAGGCATTTGTAATACAAATCTTTGTCATAGTTTTAGTGTTAATAAGGTATTCCCTAAATGGTCATGGATGACCAATGCGGGGGGGGGGGCTATTATGAATTTCTTTCTTTCTTTCTTTCTTTCTTTCTTTCTTTCTTTCTTTCTTTCTTTCCTTTTCCTTCCTTCCTTCCTTCCTTCCTTCCTTTCTTTCTTTCATACTTTTTATTCATTATATTTACACTTCAAATGTTATCCCCCTTCCCAGTTTCCACTGTAAAGCTCACCCTCCTTCTTTACCTCCCCCAGCCTCCCCAAGGGTGCTTATCCACCTACTGCTGCCCCACCAACCTAGCTTTCCCATATGCTGAAGTATCTAGCCTTCACAGGACAAAAGATCTCCCCTCCCTTTGATGACAGACAAGGCCACCCTCTGCTACATGCAGCTATAGACATGGGTGCCTCCATGTGTATTCCTTGGTTCGTGGTTTATTCCCTAAGGTCTCTGGGGAATCTGATAGGTTATTGTTGTTCTTCCTATGGGGTTTCAAATTCCTTCAGTGCCTTCAGTCCTTTCCCTAACTCCACCTTTGAGGTCACCCTACACAGTCGAATGATCCATCACAAGAATCCACATTTGCATCAGTAAGGTTTTGGCCTAGCCTCTTAGGAAGCATCCATATCAGGCTCTTGTCAGCAAGCACTTGGCATCCACAATAATGTCTTTGTTTGGCGGCTGCATGTGGGATGGATACATATGGAATGATCTTTCACATTCTTGACTTTCATAGGATCTATAAGTTGTATGATGTGTATTCCAAGCTTTTATCCTAATAACCACTCATCAGTGAGTACATACCATGTGTCTTCTTTTGGGACTGTGATAGCTAACTCAGAATGATAATTTCCTGTACCATTCAATTTGCCTAAGAATTTCATGAATTCATTATTTTAGTGGGTGACTAGTACTCCATTGTGTAACTATTCAATATTTTCTGTATCCATTCCTCTGTATCCATTCCTTCAGGACATCTGGGTTGTTCCCAGCTTCAGGCTATTTTAAATAAGGTTGCTATGAACATAGTGGGCTATGGGTCCAACTTATATGTTTGAGGATCTTTTAGGTATATACTGAGGAGTGGTATAGCTGAGTGCTCTGGTTGTACAATTTTTTGAGGACACACCAGACTGATAACCACAGGGGTGGCACCAGCTTGCAATCACACTGGCTATGGAGGACTGTTTCTCTTTCTCTATATCCGGCCCAACACCAGCTGCCACCTGAGTTTTTGATCTTATCCATTTTGACTGGTGTGAGGTGGAATCTGTATTCTTTTGATTTACATTTCCCTGATGATTAAAGATGTTCAACATCTTTAAGTGCTTCTCTGGTATGCGAGATTCCTCAACTGAGAATTCTGTGTTTAACTCTGTACTCCATTTTCAACAGAGTTATTTGGTTCTCTGGAGTCCAATTTCTTGAGTTCTTTGTATATTTTGGATAGACTTCTAAGGAATATAGGGTTCTTACAGACCTTTTCTCAAACTGTGGATTGCCATTTTGTCCTAATGACAGTGTCCTTTGTGCTACAGAAGCTTTTCAATTTTACGAGGTCACATTTGTCAATTCTTGATCTTAGAGCATAATTCATTGATGTTATGTTCAGGAATATTTCTGTAGTGACCATTTGTTCGAGGTTCTTATGCACTTTCTCTTATATTACATTCAAAGTATCTGGTTTTAAGTGGAGGTACTTGATCCACTAGTACTTGAGCTTTCTACAAGGGAATAAGATTTGGTCAATTTGCATTCTTTTACATGCCAACAACCATTTGTTTTTTTGTTTTGTTTTGTTTTGTTTTTGTTTTGTTTTTTTTTTTCATTCTGTTTCTATTTTGTGGAATAGTTTGAAGAGTATTAGAATTAGGTCTTCTTTAAAGGTCTGTTAGAATTCTGCACTAAAACCATCTGCACCTGGTTTCTTTTAGTTGGGAGACTTTTATTGACTGCTTCAATTACATTCAGGATTATGGGACTATTTAGATGACTTATCGGATCATAAATTAACTTATGCACCTATTATCTGTCTAGAAAATAATCCATTTCATTCAGATTTTCCAGTTTTGTTGAGTACAGGGTTTTGTAGTATTATCTGAGCATTTAAATTTCTTGGTTTCGGTTATTATCTTTCCCTTTTCTTTCCTGATTTTGTTAATTTGGATACTGTCCCTGTCCCTCTACTTAGTCTGGACAAGTGTTTATCTTATTGATTTTCTCAATTAACCAGCTTCTGTTTTTGTAGATTTCAAGTATACTTTGCTTTTTCCCATCTATTTTGATTTCAGCCCTGTGTTTGATTATTTCCTTTTGCATGTACTTGCTTCTTTTTGCTCTATAGCCTTGGTATATGCTGTTTAGCTACCAGGGAATACTTTTTCCAATTTTGAATTGCAGGCACTCTGAACTTTGAGTTTTCCTTTAGCATTGCTGACATTGTGTCCCATAATTTGGGGTATGTTGTGACTTAATTTTCATTAAATTCAAAATGTCCTTTATTTAATTCTTTAATTCTTCCACTACCTAATCATCATTAAGTAAAAAGTTGCACAGCATCCCTGTGCATGTGTGCTTTCCGTTGTTTCGGTTGGTATTAAAGAGCAGCCTTAGTCAGTGGTGATCTGATAGGTGGCATGGGATTATGTTGAGACCTTTTTTGGGAACAATGATATAGTCACTTTTGGACCCTGAGGTGCTGAAAAGAAGACAGGATATTCTTTTGTTTTAGGTTGAATTATTCTATAGATACCATTTAAATCTCCATGGTTCATAACTTCTGTTAGTTTCATTGTGTTTCTGTTTGGTTTGTTTTTCCATGATCTGACCAATGGTATGAGTAAGGTGTTGAAGTCTCCCACATTGTACTTTGAGCTTTAACAAAGTTTCTTTTATATATGTGGGTGCCCTAGCTTTTGGGGCATATACATTCAGTACTGAGAGTTCATCTTGGTAGATGTTTCATTTTGTGAGTATAAAATGTCATTCCTTATCTTTTTTGATAACTTTATATTGAAAGTCAATTTCATTCTATATCAAAATGGCTCCTCAAGTTTTATATTGTGACCTTTTGCTTCAATAATATTCCCAGATTTTTGCTTTGAGGTAGTGTCTGTATTTGTTTGCTGTTGTTGTTCTGTTAGTCTATTTTTTATTGAGAATTTGAGTTTATTGATGTTAAGATAAATTAAGGACTAGTGATTTTTGTTTCCTGTTATTTTTGTTGTTAGAAGTAAAATTAAGTTTGTTTGACTATCTTCTTTTGGGCTGCTGCAAGGAAACAAATTTCTTGCTTTTTCTTTGGAGTAGTTTCCCTCCTTGTTTTGTAGTTCTCCATCTATTTTCATTTGTAGGGCTGGGTTTGTGGAAACATATTATTGAAGTTTGGTTTTGTCATAGAATATCATGGTTTCACAGTCTACGGTAATTGAGAGTTCTGTTTGTATAATGGCCTGGGCTCAAATGTTTATTTTCTTATGGCCTGTGTGACATCTCTCCAGGATCTTCTGGCTTTTAGAGTCTCTATTTATAAATTTCATGTGATTCGGCTAGGTCTACTTTAATATGTTCCTTGATTTTTTTTCCCCTTACTGTTTTTAATGTGCTTTCTCTCTTTTGTGTATTTGGTGTTTTCAGCATTGTGTAACTGGAGGAATTTCTTTGTGGTCCAATCTCTTTGGAGTTCTAGAGGCTTCTTGTATGCTTATGGGCATTTCTTTCTTTAGGTTAGGGAAGTTTTCTTCTATAATTTTGTTGAAGGTGCTTGCTGGCCCTTTGAGATGGGAATTTATACATTCTTCTATGCCTATTATCTTTATGTTTGAACTTTTCATTGTGTCCTGGAATTCTTAGATGTTTAGAGTTAGGAGCTTATTGCATTTCACATTTTCTTTGACTGTTGTGTCAGTGTTATCTATGAAATCTTTTTCATCTGAGATTCTTCTATCTCTTGTATTCTGTTGATGATGCTTGCATCTATTGCTCCTGATTTCTTTTCTAGGTTTTCTATCTCCAAGACTGTCACCCTTTGGTGATTCCTTTATTGTTTCTATTTCCAATTTTAGATCTTGGATGTTTTTTGTTCAATTCCTTCACCCGTTTTGTTGCATTTTCCTGTACTCTTTTAAGGGATTTATGTGTTTCCTTTTTGAGGGTTTCTACCTGTTTACCTGTATTCTCCTGCATTTCTTTAAAGGAGTTATTTATGTTTTTCTTAAAGTCGTCTATTATCATCATGAGATGTAATTGTAAATTCAAATCTTGTTTTTCAGGTGTGCTGGGTATCCAGGGTTTCATTTGGTGAAAGAACTAGATTCTGATAGTGCCAGGTAGTCTTGGTTTCTGTTGCTTATATTTTTGTGCTTGCCTTTTGCCATCTGGTTACTTCTGGTGTTAGTTGGTTTTGCTGTATCTGACTGGAGCTGTTCCTATTCTGTGATTTTGAGCCTGTTGTCTCAGGTGTGTCAGCTCTCCTGTGATCTTTTGTGTGTTAGCACTCCTGGGAAACCTGCCCTCTCTGGGTGGGACTGGGGTGTGGGACAGGACTAGTGTATGGATAGCTGTGGCAAAAGTTCAGCTCCAGTTGCAGATGGAAACTAGAAGGCCTTTAAAATATTCTTACTGTGATATAGATATCTTCAATCCAGGCAAAACAGTATATGTCAATTATATAATATATAATAATCAATAGAAAGTTTTCTCTTTTTTAATTTAATTTAAATTTTAAATTTTATCACATTATTTTTCCAATATATCATGTTGAGACTCCTTTCCCAAAGTTCTCCCTCATCCTTTCCATCCTTAGCAGCATTACATCTTGTTCTATGTTCTTCCTCAACACATTCAACTTCCTCCTCCTCACTCCTCTTTTCAGTTACATGACTGACTTTGCCCTGGAAAGTCTGAAAACAGTCTTATGATACCAATACTTTAGACATTGAATGAACTTATTAAGCAGGTAGCAAGCAAAATAAAAGAACAACCAGCATGCAAAAAATACACAACCCAGTTACAAGGTAAAACACCATCAAACAATCTGTTTATTATGTATTGTGCAGCAGTGAAAGCAAATGATCAGGCAACAGCAATCAGGCACTTAGAACATCCAGGAAAAAAAGAACTGGAGAGGAAGCAATCATGTTCGAGTTCCCAAATATCTCTTCACTGATGTACTTCCAACTTTCTTCTCTCTCGTATGAGATATTTTGTGTCATGAGATAAATAATAGTGATCTTTATTAGATATGGATTCCTTACTCAATTGGCTGTTTCTCTTTCTCTTTTTTGTAGAGCTATGGCACGAACTTATCTCAGGACAGTTGGCTGATTTTACAAATCAACATACATAATGCGTGTACTGGCTTATTATCACATATGACACAAAAAAATGTGAATGCCCTCTCTCTTCCAGATCCAAATTACAGCATGCTAAAATAGCAGTTGATAGTTTACTAACTTGGTTTATGTAATAGATCTATGCTTGCAGACACATGTAGGTAAATGTTTATGTAAAAAAATAATCAAAGCTAGTATCAACTTATGAGGACACTAATCTTAGGCTACTCTGGGTCTGGACTTCCTTTCTTACAGTTTTTTCTCATGATACATCTACATTCTTAAATAATTATGTTTCATCATTACTGACTGAAATTTCATTCAGTTTGTTTTTGTAACACCTCTATTCACACCCTCTTTCTTCTACCTTCGAATTCCACGTGGTGGTTCTTATTGATCTAAGCAGCAGTTCCAGTTGACATCCAGTTTACATTTTGTCACCTAAAGTATTTGTTATTTAGGACCTGGAAATAAATTTACTGATAATTATGTGT
Source organism: Rattus rattus (assembly GCF_011064425.1). Classification (NCBI taxonomy): domain Eukaryota; kingdom Metazoa; phylum Chordata; class Mammalia; order Rodentia; family Muridae; genus Rattus; species Rattus rattus. The sequence continues at coordinate 78,509,072 of NC_046163.1, forward strand.
CAGATGGTAACTGATGTTACCCTGTTATGAGGATTTAGAAACTGCTTTAGTTAAAAAAACACTGACTCCTCACAGATCAACAGACAAAGAAAAGGTCTGCTATCTGTGCCTTCATTTTGTACCTAGGTTAAAGACAAATTCACTCTAGGTGAGGATGTCAATGGACTACTGATCATTCTGCCTACAAATTTAAGTTTATAGATTATAGGTTTTCACTAGTGTGTGTTTCATTTAGTGCTATGATGATCCCAGCATTTTGTTTAGGCTGGACAAGACATCGTCTATAGAACTATACATAATTCCCTTTTAGTTTATCAACATTTTCATCTTTTTGGTCCTGTTCTATTTGATACTACAAATGGGCATGGCAATCATTGGAGAAGTATATTGCTAAAACATAGAATTCCTAAGACATCTGTTCTTTTTCAATGTTGAGTGTTCAATAAGTAACTGTGGCATCCTACCTAGAGCATTGCCAATATACCACCTCATGATGGTGTCTCACAAATAAGATTTAAGTATCTACTTGGAAATAATAGTTCTATTAAGAAATATGAATTTCAGAGTCATTTTTTTAGAGTCAGAAGTGGAAAGTCACTGTACTGTTTAGTCATATATCAACTTGACATGAAAAGTAGAGATATTATAAAGGAAAGATGCTTAATTGAGAAAATTATTCAGTAAAATTCAGCTGTAATGCATACTCTTAATTAGTTATAGATGGAAGAGGGTCCGTCCCATTTTGAATGGTGTTGTCTCTTGGTTGGTGTTGCAGGGTTCTATAAGAAAGCAGCTTTTGAATCACCTCCTGAGTCAAGGTTCTTGCCCTGTTTGTGTTACAGTAATGACTTGTTTCCAGGATGAGAAATTATATGGACATGTACCCTTTTTCACCAATTTGATTTTTGATAATAGTGTTTTTTACAGAGCAATAGTAACCCTAACTAAAGCAGGCAAACACTAAAGCAACAGATTTTAATAAATCATAGCTACTCCCTTTATTCTGGCTTAGCAAAGCTTAATATTCATAATAATATACTAAATATGAGAAAAAAGTACTGAGTTTTCCTTTTCAAAAAGTCAGCTTTTAAAAGAAATATTTCCTGCCTATTTAGTATGAAGTTTTATGCTTTTTTGGAACAAGTGTGTTGAAGAGGGTAAATTTCAACCTTTTTTTTTTTTTTTTGCTGGGACCCTTTAATACTAAGTTCTTCATTCTGCTGCAAACACCAACTACAAAACTAATTTTTTGTGCTTCTTTAAAGATGAAATTTTGCTTCTATCATGAAACTTAATATCTGTGTCTTTCAATGGTCTAAGAAAATACCTGGGAAATGGTCTTTGACCCTCAAAGGGGTCCACAAGTTTAGAAACTCTGATCTAAGGAGTATGGATAAACTCAGTAAGTCTTATAATCCAGCACTCTCTTTGTGATCCAGTATGTTACATGCCATTCAGTTTATTTTCATCTGATGAAAGTTTCAAGGTTGACTCTCATTTTCAACTTCATGAGGATTGAATGACATAATCTGCTAGTCAGATATACATGAGAAAAACTGGTGATTGAATGTTAATGTTCATGTTTACAAGCTGTATTCTGAAGTAGGGACATCTCTAATATAGTAATTGATGACGATGATGATGATGATGATGATGATGATGATGATGATGATGATAGACTCTCAACCACCAAATAAGCCAATTAAAAATGTAGTATAGAGCTAAACAAAGAATTTTCAACTGAGGAATTTCAAATGGACAAGAAGCACTTAAAGAAATGTTCAACTTCCTTACTCATCAGAAAAATGACAATCAAAATGACCCCAAGATTCCACCTTACACTAAACAAAATGGCTAAAGTCAAAAACTCAGACAATAACAGATGCTAGTGAAAATGTCAAAAAAGAGGAAGACTGTTCCATTGCTGGTTGGATTACAAGCTTGTACAACCACTGTGGAGATAAATCTTGTAGTTCTTCATAAAATTGGAAAGAGCTCTCTACCCGAAAACCCAGATACACCATTCTTGTGGACATACCTGAAAGATGCTCCAACATATAGCAAAGGCACAAGTTATTCTATGTCTGTAGCAGGCTTATTTCTAATAGCCAGAAAATGGAAAGAATCAAGATATTGCTCAATGGAAGAATGAATATACAAAATCTAGTAGTTTTACACAACTGCATACTACTCAGCAACTAAAAACTATGACTTCTTGAATATTGTTGGCAAATGTATGGGCCGAAAAAATATCATGCGTGAGGTACCCACACACAAAAGAACGTACATGTTATATACTCACTGATAACATTGTTGAACTGAGAAAACACACAAACCATATGTAGTATAACAAAAAGGAAGGCTAAAGGATGTATGCTTCAAATTCACTTAGAATGGGGAAAAATCATCAAGAAAGCAGAAGGAGGGAGAACCTGAGTTGGACAGGAGAAGGAGAAGGAAAATGGGGGACAGGACCAGTTATGAGAAGAGACAGGAGAGAAGTCCAGAGAGCCAGTAGAATGAATAGAAAAAGGTACAAGCAGGGTGTGTGTAACTTGGGGAACCACTAGAAAGTCCAGACATCAGAGATGCATATGTCTTCCATGACCCAGTGGGGATGGCATTAGCCCAAATACTGAACACCAGGGAGACAGAACATGAAGAGATCACCTCCAGTAGATAGGCTTGGTCCCCAGAGGAGGGAAGGGACCACAAGCTAATCTAAAAACATTAGCTCAGTATTGTCTCTGTCTAAGGGAAGTGCATGGACACAAATGAAAAAATGACTTTAGAAAAGGCCATCCAGAGACTTCCCTATCTTGAGATCCATCTTGTCCTGGCACCAATCCCTTATACTATGATTGATACCAAACTGTGCTTATAGACAGAAGCCTGATATGGCTGTCCTCTAAAATACTCTGCTAGTACCTGACTGAAACAGATGCAAATTCTCACAGACAACTATTGGACTAAGCATGGGGACCCCAATGGAAGAGTTAGGGTAAAGGCTAAAGGAGATAAAGGGGATTTCTATCCCATAGAAAAACAACAGTATCAATTAACTGGTACCTCAAATATCCTAGGCAATAAAGCACAAACCAAAGTGTATACATGGCCAGTCTGTGATTATGAATATATAAGTAGCACAGAACAGCCTCATCTGGCATCAGAACAAGGGGAGTCACTTGGTCCTATGGAGGCTTGACACCACAAAGGAGGAGGTTGCTAGAGGGGTGTGAAGGCAGTGGGTTGGAGCACCTTCTTCGAAGAGAAGGGACAGGGGATAGAATAGGGTGTTCTTGGAGGGAAAAACAGTAAGGGGGCTAGCATTTGAAATGTACACAAAATAATTTAAAAATGATGATTATGATGATGATGATGATGATGATGATGATGATGATAGTGATGCTGATAGTGATGCTTATGTAAATTAAGGATTTTCTGTCCAGAGCTAAGGCTTTCTCATAGCCCTTCAGACCACAGAGAAGTGGTCTGCCAAGAGTGTTTTCAGTGTTAAGCGCACAAGTCTAACTGAACTTTCTCTTCACTGACTATCCAAAGAGAGACTGTTCAGGTATGCACAGGGAAGCCTGGGACCAGAACTTTCAAGTATTCATCTACAAGCAGAGCTGGTGCTGTGCTGCAGCCCTCTGGATGCAAAACCTGCACAGAGAGAGCTGGTCAACCAGGAGCTTTCTCAACAACAAAGATCACAGGCTCACAGGCTCACAGGACCACATGATGGACAAGCTCCAGTTAGAAACAGCAAGACCAACTAATATCAGAGATAAACATATGTCAAGAGGCAAGCTCAAGAACATAAGCAATAGAAAGTAAGACTACTTGTACCATCAGAACCCAGTTAATCCATCACAGCTAATACTGGATATCACAACATATGAGAAAAGCAAGGATTGTATTTACAATCACATCTCATGATGATGATAGAATACTTTAGGAAGGACATAAATAACTCCTATAGAGACATACAGGAGTACAAAGGAAAATAAGTAGAAGTCTTTAAGAATAAACACAAAAAATCCCTTAAAGTGTTAAAGAAAAACACAGCCATACCAGTTAAAGAATTGAACAACATTATTCAGGATATAAAACAGGAAATGGAAACAATAAAGAAATCACACACACACTCACACACACACACACACAGACACAGACACAAACAAACAAACAAACAAATGAACAAAAAACATGTTGAGGTAAAATATAGGAAAGAGATCAGGAGTCATCATCAACAGAATACAAGAGATTGAAGAAAGAATCTCAGGGGCAGAAGATACCAAAAAACTTTAACATAACAGTGAAAGAAATGCAAAAAGCAGAAAGCTCATTATGCAAAACTTCTAGGAAATCGGGAACCAATAAGAAGACCAAACCTACGGATAACAGATATAGAGAGAGTGAAGATTCCCACAGAAAAGAAACAGCAAATGTCTTCAAAAATTATAGAAGAAATTTTTGTAATTTAAAGAGATGACCATACACATACAAGAAGCCTGCAGAACTCCAAATAGATTGGACCACTAAGAAATTCCTCTAGTCACATAATAGTTAAAACACCAAATACAAAAAAAACAAAGAAATAATATTAAAAGCCATATTGTAAAATGTCAAGTTGCATATAATGGCAGACCAATGAGAATTACTCTAGACTTCTCAACAACAGAGGGTATAAAAACTAGAAGATCCTGGACAGATGTCATACAGATTCCAAGGTAAAATAAATGTCAGTGCAGGCTACTATATCCAGCAAAATTCTCAATTACCATAGATGGGGAAAGCAAGATATTCCATAAAAAAACAAATACATAATATCTTTCCACAAATCGAGGTCTACAAGGGAAAATAAACAGAAAACACTAACACCAGGAGGGAAACTACACCCTAGAAAAAGCAAGACAGTATTCTTCTTTTCAAAAAATCCAAAAGAAGTTAACCACACAAACATAATTACACCTCTAACAGTAAGAGAAAAAGGAAAAGTCACTATTCCTTAATATCTCTTAGCATCAATGGACTTTTTCCTCAATAAAAAGACATAGACTAACAGACTGGATACATAAACATGACCCAGCATTTTGTTCCATACAGAAAATGAACCTCAATGACAAAGACAGACACTATCTATGAATAAAAGACTGGGAAAAATTCCAATTAAATGGTCTCAAGAAATAAACTGGAGTAACCATTCTAATATTTAATAAAATAGACCTTCAATCTAAAGTCATCAAAATGATAAGGAAGGGTACTTCATACTCATCAAAGGCAAAAACTACCAAGATTACCTTTCAGTTCTGTTCATCTATGCTCCAAATAAAAGGACATCCACATTCAAAATAGAAACTTTATTAAAGCTCAAAGCACACATTGCAGCTCACACAATAAGAGTGGGAGACTTCAACACTCCACTCTCAGCAATGGACAGATCATATATGTAGAAGCTAAACAGGGACACCATGAAACTAATAGAATTTAAGAATCAAATGGATTTAGCAGATATCTATAGAACTTTTCATCCTAAAACAAAAGTATATTCCATCTACTAATCACCACATGGAATCTTCTCCAAAATTGACACTACAATCAGTAACAAAAATAGGCCTCACTAGATATTAGTAGATTGAAATTATTCCATGCATCCTATCAGATGACCATGGAGTAAAGATGGTATTCAATAACAACAGAAATGTCAGAAAGCCCACTTACACATGGAAACTGAACAAGGCTCTATACAATGGTAACTTGGTCAAGGAAGAGTAAATAGAAAAACTAAAGACTTTTTAGAATTTAATAAACATCAAGGCACAAATACCCAAACTTACAGAATCCAATGAAAACAATGCTAAGAGGAAAATTCGTAGCCCTCAGTGCCTCCAAAAAGAAGGTGAAAAGAGCACATACTAACAACGTGATAGCACATCTAATACTCTAGAACAAAAAGAAGCACATACACCCAAGAGGAGTACACCACAGGAAATAATCAATTTCATAACTTCAATCAAAGAAGTAGAAACAAAAAGAACAAAAAAAAAAACCCACAAAACAAACAAAAATCAAAAACAAAATCAACAAAAAACCCCCAAACAAACACACAAAACAAAAAGACTGAACAAAAGCAGGAGCTAGTTATTTGAGTAAACCAAAAAGATTGATAAACCTTTAGCCAAGACCAACTGGAAGACACTAAGAGAATACTCAAATTAACAACATCAGAAATGAAAGGAGAAGCATAACAGCAGAAATGGAGACAATTAAAGAATATTATGTACACATGCCTATAAAAAAAAAACTGGAAAATCTGGAGGAAAATGACGATTTTCTAGACAGGTACATGGTAGCAAAGTTAAATCAGGATCAGATAAACTATCCAAACAATTCCATCTGTCCAAAAGAAATAAAAGCAGTCATTAACAGTCTCACAAACAAACAAATAAACAAACAAAAAAGCCCATGACAAGAATGGTTTCGTGCAGAATTCTTTCAGACAAAGAAGACCTAATACCAATTCTCTTTAAACTGTTGCATAAAATAGAAACTGAAGGAACATTACCCAATTCATTCTTTGAAGCCAGAATTTTGATTATACCTAAATCACATAAAGACCCTAAAAAGAAAGAGAACTTCAGACCAATCTCCCTTATAAATATTGATTCAAAAATACTCAATAAAATTATTGCAAACCGAATCCAAGGACACATCAAAACAATGATCGGTCATGATCAAATAGGCTGAATGCCAAGGATGCAGGAATGGTACAATATATGGAAATCCATCAATATTAATCATTATATGTGAACTCAAAGCAAAATCCTCTTGTTCATCTCAATAGATGCTAAAAAAGCATATAGCAAAATTCAACACCTTTTCATGATAAAAGACTTGGAAAAAAAGTAATTTATGCCCCATACTTAAACATAATAAAAACAAACCAGTAGCCAACATCAAATTAAATGGAGAAAAATATGAAGTGATCCCACTAAAATAAAGGACTAGGCAATGCTTCAAACACCCTCCCTACTCATTCAATATAGTACTCAATGTTCTAGCCAGACCAAAGAGGAGGTCAAAGGGATACAAATTGGAAAGGAATAAGTAAAAATATCACTATTTGCAGATTATATGATAGTATACATAAGAGACCCCAAAATCTCCACCAGAGAACTCCTAAACCTGACAAACAATTTAAGGAATGTGGTTGGGTATAAAATAACTCAAATAAATCAGTAGTCTTCCTCTACTCAAAAGATAAACAGGGTGAGAAAGAAATTAGGGAAGCAACACCCTTCACAATAGTCCCAAATAATAAAAATACCTCACTGCGACTCTAACCAAGAAAGTGAAAGATCTGTATAACAAGAACTTCGTGCCTCTAAAGAAATCAAAGAAGATCCCAGAAGATGGGAAGACCTCCCATGCTCATGAATTGGCAGGGTCAATATAGTAAAAATCACCATTTTGCCAAAAGCAATCTAAAGATTCAATACTATCCCCATTAAAAGTACTGCTCAATTATTTTTGAGATTAAAAGAGCAATTTGCAAATTCATTTGGAATAACAGAAAACCCAGGATAATGAAAACTATACTCAACAATATAAAAACATCTGCAGGAATCACCATCCCTGACCTCAAGCAGTATTACAGTGCAATAGTGATAAAATCTGTATGGTATTGATACAGAGACAGGCAGGTAGATCAATGGAATAGAACTGATGACCCAGAAATGAACCCATACACCTATGGTCACTTGATCTTTGAGAAAGGAGCAAAAACAATGTGGTGGAAAAAAGATAGCATTTTCAACAAATGGTGCTGGTTCAATTGGAGGTCAACATGTCTTTTTTAATCTGGGTTGCTTCCAAATTGTCTGCCATCCAGATTTAGAAGGGAACTTCCTGCTTTTAGTAATTTGACAAGATAAATCTGTCCTTCAGAGGCATGGTCTTGTACCTTATGTTTTAATTTTGATTTTGGTTTCAGCAGTGATTAGTAGTGATTAGCTTTCACAAAGGGTAGATTGGCTGTTAATTTTCTCTGAAACTTGAGAATATTGACTTTTCTCTTCTTTTTTTCTTTTCTTTTTAATCTTTTAAATTCTTAGCTTCATAGTCCCAAAATGAACAAGTTAATGTTCATCCATTTTAGTTTTATTTTTGTTTGTTTGTTTGTATGTTTGTTTGTTTTTTAAGATGAGTGAAGCAGAGGTGCACCATTTATATCTTTTGTGTTTCTAAGATTGAGTTTTGCAAAGATTAAATAGCTCCATCAGGAAAGTGCTTACTTTGCAAGGAAGAGGATCTGGCTTTAATCATTAAAAGTTAAATATCAGTGAATACTGATAATTCAGGCTTGGGGAAAAAAAAAACAAAGTTTATTTTAAGTCTTTATCTGACAATACCGTTTCTAGGCAAAAAAGAGCCTGTACTCTTCTTCTTTCCTCTTGTTAAGATAATGGTGTATGTGATATCCTAGACATTCACTAGAGTTTCAATTTACAAAATGTATATTCATCACCACCTTATCCTTGTGAAAGTTATGAGAGATGAGAGTTGAATCTAGATCTTTTTTCATTAAAGTTCTTAACACCATACCTCTCTAATGCAAAATTATATGTGACAAATACTAACTTGGTTTTAACCCTAAGAAAATACTACTAGCACATAAGTAAAGAAGTTGTATGTTAGGGTCCATGAGTCACTGAAGAATGATACCCCAGACTCAAATAGGAAAGGCAAAGAGCATTTATTACTGCATGCAGGGGCCCAATTCCATCAGGATGGAAGGACCAGGTCTAAATAAAGAGTTTCGTTTTTAAGGCAATAAATAAATAAATAAGTTAATAAACAAACATTAAGGAGAGATAAGTGATTTGTATCTTTATTCATGGGTTTTATGTCTTGCAGAATGGGTTATGCTATGATTGGCTATGGTCTTGCTTCTAGTATACTTGACCAACTGTTTTTGTTTCATGCCAGTGAGAAATAGGTAGCTGTTGTCCTTTTGACCACAAGCTGGGTTAGTTGTCCTTTCACAAGCTGGGATGGGGGTACCTCTTGACATAAGCCTGCAGTTGTTCAAGTAACTGACTTGCCCAGTACTGAGAAGTAGAAACTCTGACTTGGTCTTCTAAACTGCTAATTTGTAGCCTGTCATGGAGTCAGCATGATTCGTGCGAATTCACTCCTTTCATTTGTATGTCACTACAATATTGAGTCTGAACATTAGAACTAAAAATAACTATTGAATCTTCTCAAAGAGTGTTTCAGAGGAGTAAGTTGATTCCTAGGCATTCAAGAGAAAGCATATACATGCCTGTACTATAGGTTAAAGTGCTATACTCTAATATCCTATTGTCTTACATACACATCTCTGAACCTCATATTTACACACACATACACACTCACACACACACATACATACATAAACATACCAAATGCACTTTCAATGATTGAACATTTTAAGATGCTAATTTATGTAACTGTAATTGTGCCTAAATTTTTACAACTATCTAAAAATTCCAACTAAAGAATATTTATATACTAACTTACCTGGTAACCTAGCAACAAATGGATACCTATATTCAAAAATTTATATAATTATATACTCAATTTTAACATTCCAATCATTTCATTTTGTGCTACTGTGAGAAAATACCCTTAAAAAGAACTTAGGAGAGAAAGGTTCTATTTGGATTACAGTTCCAAGTTATAGTTCATCTCCAAGGAAAAGTATGGTGGCAGGAATTTGAGGCATCCAGTCATAGCACTTACACAATTTTGAGCAGAAACAAATAAATTCATGCATACACATTTTGTGATCTTCTCTTTAAATAATACACAATGTTTTACCGTGGAAAATTTCTCACATTAGGAGATGTCTCCGCTTCAATTAATTTAATGTAAATAGCCACCCCTATCCCTTGTAGATCTTACCAGCAGCAAAATTCATATAGACAATTCTTATTGAGATTCCCTTAGCAGGTGTGTCGATAATATTTGAAATAGGCAATCATAATAATTCAGTACAAATGTTTTATCACATTCCTATTGTTAAAAATAGTATATTTCAATAATTGCATATTCATAATCATAAAATTATATAAATATGTCAATTTATTATGAGCTCTTAATCCTACTGTTCAAGAATAAGAAAACTATCACCACTGAAAGCCAAATGTGAAGGAATACTTAAATAAAAACTATCCAGGTGTATGTATTTTTGCCAGGATCATATCTGAGTTCCCAGGAAATGGACAACAGTCAGATTTGCAGTGGCTTAAAAAACAAAACTCACAATTAACCACATATTTTCAACAGGTCCAATAAGGAACATAGATAGGTCCTGGCTATTTCCTGTCTATATACCTTCAACCTACATGTAGTTGGGGTCAAGTATACCTTCTGACAATTGTCTTGTCTAGGTCATTCCGGGCCACATATGATCAAGCATATCTCCTAAGAGGGACCAACCTTATATTTGATGAGTAAATATTTATTCCTAACTACAAACAGAACTCTTAACCTGCAATTATATTATTCCACTTTTGGTTCTACAGTACAGTGCTATCTACTCTTTTATCTTAGACTATTAAAGTAACAAAGAAATAGTTTAATTTAGTCAACTCTGAAATTGAAAAGTTAGTTGTCAATACCATATGTCTCCACCGAAGTGTTCTTCTACTAAACACAAATCTTCAGACACAAGTGGCTCTGCTGTTATTTAAATATTAAAATAATAGTAAAAATTCTCAAACTCATAATTTTGCTTGAAAAGGTTTAATCTCTTTGTTCACCGAGTTGATACAGATGGAATTTGTTGTCCTTATCTCACCATCTGTGGTAGAAACTGTCTAGTTCAACATAGACTGATGATGGGATAAAGATATATACCAATCTGGCTATGAAGACATGGTTTGAAATCAGTTTTAAATTGTGATCTAATTGGATTTCTTTTAGATTCTCTAGTGGATCTAGGTTATTGACTATCAGAAGAGGAACAGAATAGAATCCTGTGTTCTGTCGAAATATGAGACCATAAGGATGTTAATGTCGATTCACTTATTCAAATAATTCACCAAAATGCACATCCACACACAAAATAACAACAACAACAACAACAACAACAACAACAACAACAAAAACAACAACAAAAACAACAGAAACACAACAGGAAAATTGTTGCTTCTTCATCTTCTTGTCTGTGTGCATATTTGCATGTGACCTGCATGTGTATCTGTGCACATGGAGGTCTGAGGATGGTATCATTCCCTAAAGTGTCATACACCTAATTTTTGAAAGGTCATATCTTTTACTCTAGAATTAATGAAGTAGGCCTGTAAGGGAGTCTAATAAGCACTAAGGATTTACATATGCTAGGATTAAAAATATGTGATGGTCTCCTGACTTTTCATTCAAACAGGTGTCCCCACTCTGGAAGTCATTCACTGTCCTTTTATTACAAGAACAGTATTGAGATCCAGAGTTAAAGTGTCCTTCTTTATCACTGACAGTCTCATTCTGGGGAAGTTTGCTAATAATTAAGTATCTGGCGTTAACAAACACAAATTGCCAGTCTTTGAGAATAATCCTTGTTTAAATGACCCAAACTTGATTACATGAATTCTTTGTAAGGGACAAAATGTTTTCCATATCCAAAGATCCTGAGGAACATTAGAACATGGCTGTGTCTGTTCTATCATATCAGCAATTTTAGCTGCTAAAATCCTCTCCTTCATGTTTCATAGTGATAGCATTCACAAGGCAAGGCACTACTATGCAGTTTTCTAAAATTATTATGTGTGAAAATGGGCTATGAATCAAAGCACTGTGTGAAGGTTACAATACAGCTAAGAGTCTGCTGTTTCCTTTCACATCATTTCACCTAGATTGCATGATACATGCTTTTACCTGGCTTGCCATCTTACCAGCTCATTAGGTGATTTCTTAAGAAAATCACTCATTCTAGAGATTAGTTATAGACCCACTTTACATTATATCATGAATTGAATGAGGGACCTGTGCCAAGTAAAATAATCTAAAAGCTAGACACAATCACCAAATTAACATTGGACATATCCACAGTATAAGTAAGTAAACTGAGAAGGGTGTTCCTAGAAATTATACAATTACCATTTTAAAGGGCATAGAATACACAACTAGTATCTTAAAAGGCCTAGATATAATTCTACAATTTTTTCTCTCATTCTAAGTGATATTACCTCATATAACATCTTCAGTGAACTTAAATATTAATGGGTTGCAGGTTGTAGTAGTTAGGAACTTTTCAAATAGTTTAGTGCTCAGTGGAGAAACAAAGGCTGAGAATTTTCATGCACAGGGACTGCATTGTGAGATCTTCTGAAGAAATACTTTAACTTAGTTCCACGTACCTGGATAAATTTTGAGAAAGAAAAATATTTCTGTTGATACATGTGATAGTACAAAATTAAAACCTGATTGCTTAGTGTCTTATTTTTTTTCTTCTTTTGGGGTTCTTTTAAGAATCAAACTCAAAGAAGAAAGGGTTCATTGTGCTCAGAATTCAAGATCCCATTTCATCAATTTATAACTCATAGCACCAGCACCCATGTTATGGAATGATTACACCAGTCATATTAATCATATCAAAGTTTTCCCATAATGATTAATTCAACAAAGATAATATCACAAAAATATTTCCAAATAGTCGAACTTCAAAGTGATTCTTATTCTTATGGTCTGGATAATTAGCACTAACCTAGAGCTCCTACAGTGAAACCTTGGCCTGATGTCAACTTGATTGGGCTATGCAATGTGAAGAAGGTGCAGAAAGTATTATTTCTTATTAGGTCAATGTTGGTATATCAGGACCAAATTAAATCAATATTCGAGGAAAAGGGACATCAATCCCTTAAAGAAAAATAGAACAGAATAAAATATCAAGAACATAAAGTAGAGGAAGACAAATTACATATTCTATTATACTGAGAAACATATTTATGTCCTCAGATTTTTCCAGGGCTATGCAATTCCAAATGTTGCTTGGAGTATTGTTTATTAGGCTTCGGGACTTAAACTGAATTACTCCAATGAAATTGACCTTTCTCCAGCTTGCAAAAAGAATGACAACACTTAACTTTTATATTCATCAGTTATGTGATCATATCAACATATAAACCTATGCCCACAGGAAATTTTCATTCCTGTAGGAAAATGCTAGACCTATATCGATGACAGTTTTAAGCTCTAATTTTTAGATTTTTTTTTACTCTTTGAGACAATTGTCTTCATTCTAGGGGACAAAACAAATACTAAAAGAAATCTCTGTCTCTGTCTCTCTGTCTCTGTCTCTCATACACACACACACACCACACACACACACACACACACACACACACACACACACAAACACACACACACACACCCTATATATTCAATGGGATATTCCTGTATATTCACAATTGAGAGTATTAGAAGTAGAGGAAGATAGTCTGTTACTGAATCCCTCATCACTGTGATTTGGCCCTTATAAGTGCTGAATAATAAAAGTAATTGAGATAATTGTTTTCTTCTAGCTAATAGATTGTGAAGAAAAATTTCTCTCTGAACTATGTAGTAAGCTCTGCCAGGAACAGAATCTAGAGATACAATGACCTTAGACTCTCTTTCTTTCACAACTCTCATGCATAAATTTTGTGTGTATGTATGTATGGATGTGTGCATATATGTATGTGTGTATATGGGTGTGTGTTTGCACATGCTTGATATATATGTTTGAAGTTTATACAAACATTGAAATATGGTGACCAAAGGAAGATTTTGAATACATTGCTCTACAATTTTCTGCTTTATGTTCTTGAAAAGGATCCTTTTCCTAATCCTGATGATAGAATTCCAGTCAATATGCTCAAGCATTTCTTCTGTCTATAACCCCATACCAATGAGTGATAGTCATGCCTGACTTTTCCTGTGGGTGGTTAGGTGCTATGAATTTGATTTCAGATCTGAGAAAAACCTACCTCCAAGCAACAATACTAAAGGCTTTCGTGAACTGAAATTCAAAAGTTACATTGAGAGGGGTTAATTAGGAATAGGATTTTTAGAAAACTTAATAATACCACGGGCATGGGAAGATAAAGAAGCAAATACCTGGAAATAGCTCTAAAGAAATTTCAGTTTCTAGACTAGAACAGACAGCATCATGGGATCTATGAAGAAATGAAAGAGAGCACATGTGTGAAAAGTTGGAAGAGCTTGATCTTACAACCTGAATCCAGGCTCTTTTACTATTAAGCAGAAAGTGAGGGAAATATTAGTAGCTATGTATCTATACACAGTGTCTCAGTGCATGATTAAATGTGCTACTGCAAATATTGTGGTCTGAGCAGAAGGAGGAATTCTTTTTTTCAGAAGATACATCATCTATTTGTTCAAAATTGAATATTTTATATATTTACATTTCAAATGTTTTCCATTTTCCTGGTTTCCTCTCTGTAAAGTCGCTATCCATCTTCTCTTACCCTGCTTCTATGAGGGTGCTCCCCCAACCACCCACCTGCCCCGACCCGCAGGGCAGTCGACCAGGGTCTGGGGTCCACCTAGGAGAGAATGGGGGACAAGAGACGCAAAGAACGGACAGCAAGTCAAGAAGTCTGATCAAGCTGACAATTTTTAATTTTTCTCAGGCTGAAGATATACTGGTAGAAGCAAAATGTGGGGAGGGGTTGGGTGACCACAAAGAATGGGCCTGGCTTGATAACCAGGATATTGGCTGGGTAAATCGGCCAAGCGGGTGAACAGCAGGGTGGGTTGCTTAGTGACCTGACCATCAGTGCCTGACCACCGGTACTCAGTGATCTGACACCTAGATTTATGCTATCTATTGAATTTATGTAGAGCTGCAGGTGCTGCTTTGATCTAACCTAAGGCTATTGCTTTTTCTTCTATCATAAGGCTAAAATATAATTGCTTTTTAACCTGAAGACTATTGCATATTATTGTAGCATAAGGCTAGAACACAATTGCTTTTTAACTTGAAGGCTGCTTTCGCCATCTCAAGGGTGATCCCAACACCCACCCACTCCTGCCTCACTATTATAGCATTCCACCACACTGAGGAACCGAGCCTTCAAAGTACCAAAGATCTTCCCCACTGTTGATGCTGGAAAAGGCACCTTTGGCTCATTCAGTCATTGTCTAACTCCTCTATTGTGCTCTCTGTGCTCAAACCAATGGTTTGCTTTGAGCATCTACAACTGTATTGGTCACAATCTGGCAGAGCCTCTCAGAAGACAACTGTATCAGGCTCCTGTCAGCAAGTACTTCTTCACATCAGCAATAGTGTCTGGGTTTGCCGTCTGCATGTGGGATGGGTCACCAGGTGGAACGGTCTCTAGATGGCCTTTCCTTCAGTCACTGCTCCATTCTTTGTCCCCACATTTCCTTTAGACAGGAGCAATTCTGGGTTAAAATTTTGGTGATGGGGATAGTGTCCCCATTCCTCAACCTGGAGGCCACGCCTAATCTCTGGATATGATCTTGAAATATCCCATCTATGATCCCATCCATTTGTGGTTTATTTCAGCTAATGCCATCACAATGGGGCCCTGGAAAACTCTTGCTTTCCTGTCATCTGGTACTTTCTGGTTGCTACCCCCACTCCCCAATCCCCCATTGGCACATGTGTCTGTCCAATTTCCTGACACTTTGCACATTACCTCCAACTCCTCCCATACCAAATTACTCTCCTCTTCTCCCTCCTTCCTATCTCCTTTCCTAGTCCCTCCCACATATAACTGCTCTTGATTATTTTGTTCCCCCTTCTAAGTAAGACTGAAATATCCACTCTTTGGGCTTCCTTCCTCTCGAGCTTCATGTGATACATGAGTTGTATCTTGGCTATTCCAAACTCTTTGCCTAATAACCACTTATCAGTGAGTACATACCATGTGTATTGTTTTGTGACTGAGTTACCTCATTTGGGTTGATATTTTCTAGATCCATTCTATTGCTAAGAACTTGACTAAGTCATATATTATTTTTTCTTGGATATTTTATGTATTTAGTTTTTAAATGTTGTCTTCTTTCCACCACCTATACCCCTTCATCACACCCCTGCATTTATGAGGATGCTGCCACTCGCACCAACTGACTCATACCTCAGTACCCTGACAGTTACCTACATTGGAGAAACAAGCCTTTAGAGGACCAAGGGCTTCTCCTCCTAGTTATGCTGAACAATGATATATTCTGCTACATATGTGGCTAGAGTAGTGGTTCCCTCCAGGTGTACTCATTGGATGGTGGTTTAGTCCCTAAAAGAACTGGTGGGTCTAGTTTGTTGATATTGCTGTTTTTTCCTATAGAGTTACAAACCCCTACAGCCATTCAGAGCCTGCCCCACCTTGCATATAGCCCATTTATATACAGCCACCAAAACTTGGTAACATAGATGAAGGCAAGCAATGCATGCTGACAGGATACTGATATTGCTGTCTCCTGAGAGGTTTAGCCAGAGCATGTCAAATACAGAGGTGAGTGCTAGCATCCACCCATTGAACTGAGAATTAGGTCCCCACTGGAGGAATTAGAGAAATGATTGAAGGGGCTGAAGGGAATTGCAACACCATAAGAACAAAAATACCAACCAATCAGAGCTTCCAGAGACTGAACCTTTATTCAAAGAGTACAGATGGACAGACACATGCTCCAACTGCATATGTAGCAGATGATGGCCTTTGTCCCGTGCTATGTCTCGCCAGCAGGAACGACACGGCACACACAGGATCCTACTGCAGAAAAGCTTTAATGCGTCTTGAGAGGGAGAGCATAAGCTTACAATGCGGAGACGCCGAGTGAGGAATAACCGTCCCTTATATAGGAAACTATCCTCGCCTAGGACGTGTCACTCTCTGACTGGTCGCTGCCAATTATGCCAGATGACGTACCAAAGCGTACGTGTCCCTTTGAGTAGGGAAGTTACCAGGCGCCTGCGTATTGCCCTTTTTACTAGGTGCGTTCTGCTGGATGCGGTGCCATCTTGTAATGGAGAATGTGAGGACAGCTCTCCACATCTCCCCCCTTTCTGTTTTTTTTTTAAGCAAACAGGACACCCAGATATAGGAGGCGAAGACAGAGGTCATATCCTCGTATAAAGTTGGCGAACCTGTACAAGAGAGATACCCTTAGGCTGTTGTTGGGACCCAGGGCACTCCGACCGGTCGCACTGCCATTTTTCGAGGGAGGGAAAACTGGGGCAGAAACCCTCATGTATTATGACATGCCTTCCAGGTAGCTTATTTGGTAGAACTTCCCTGTGTGATGCTAAGCTCGTCACCGCTCATGGGCTGCTCAAGCCGGACACTATAATCCTGTGCAATGAACCGAGGTTCTAGGAGTGCAAGAGCTGTCCAGCCCGGCGACCTGTTGCTTGAGCATGGTCAAACAGATGTCGCTGGCGCCCTTGTTCAAGGGCTACAAAAAGCGCCTGGGCGATCACTACTTTGTCCTTTCTTGTTTGAGATCTCAATTTGCAAAGCAACCAGAGGAGTAACACTAATCCACAGCAGAGGATCACTCCAAAAAGTCCCACTCCCACCCATTCCTTGAAATAAGAGACTGCTGAGGTGATCCAGGACGACAATCCCTCTGTCAAAGACAGGTCCAGTCGGGTAGAATTTACCTGAATGATGGTCGCTCTCAGCTCCCGAAGTGTCTGTTCAAACTCCAAGGTCCAATTCTGTAACAGATGCTGTGAAAGACTCTTAGACAGATTAGCAGCTCGGGTAAATTTGTCATATTATATGGAGGTGACACAAAGGCCTGGGAGTTTTCGCTCACAGCCAAGCTGTGCCAGTTGCCATAGAATGTCTAATTGCTCTCGGACCAGATCTATATGTTGGTTGACAAGCATAAGGCCTCCCTATATCTGAGTATTGGCCGAGGCCTGTCTGTCCCGAGCCACAGAGACGGTGGCTGATAAATCATTGATAGTTTGGGTTGTCTGTACTGAATTTGACAAGTCCAATGCCGAGGCAGTAACCGAGGCAGCGACGGCTGTTGTAGCAATAATGCCAGCAATAATTGCAGAAATACCAAAATCTCTTTTTCATGGTCCCCGGGGTATCAACAGGGATCGGGATAAAGCGAGGCATGCGGTAACTACTGCGATATTTTATATGAGTAGCTGTCCAGACAGAGGCAGCAGGTTTGATGTTCCCCGTCCAGGAAAATGACAACCGTCCCTTTTTGCCCTTTCCTCCAAGTAGCATCGCCATGGGCGTAAGATCAGTGCAGCTACCATTAACGCAATGTAAGGCCACCACCATAGAGAACTGTGGCGTTAGCTACAATGTCCTCCTCACCAGTTCCCCATGTGGCCTCCCTTAACCAAGCAGAAGATTGATTACATAACATAATGCAAGGGAGATCAAAAGATATTTTGTTTAATATGCCAAAACAAAGGCTGCCCTTAAGGGGAATAGTCCTATTTTCTTTTAGTCGTTCAACCTGTGGATCCTTAGGTAAATAGGACAACCCTAAATCCCTGTTAGTGGTACATCACCGGCATCGGGAGTGGAAAGGTTGACATTATTCCCCATCGTAGCTCGCCCTGCCCCGTTGCTGGCATCCATGGAAGAAGAGTGAGGAGGTGCAGGAGTCCCAGTCCCTTCTTGATCACTTGCTGTGATGCTCCGAGTAAGTCGTCCTGGGATCCATATGAGATTTTCATTGTCCTGTGGAAAAACACAGACAGCTCCCCTGGATCTTATTAAAACAGGATCCGGGCCTTTCCATTCATTTGTCAATACATCCTTCCATTTGACTAATTCTTTTGTCCTCTTGGGCTCTGAGTAATGTCACTCAGCCGCTGTTTGTCCAGCTTCATCAAGATTTAAAAAATTTAAGGTAAAAAGGGCCAGAGCAGTGGCCACTTGGGGTGTTGGGGGGAGTTCTATCATAATTCCCCCTCTTTGTTTTATTAAATATGATTTGAGCGTCCGATGAGCATGCTCTATGATTCCCTGTCCTTGAGGGTTGTAGGGCAGGCCTGTCAGGTGGGTAACCTGCATCTGAGCACAAAACTGACGGAATTTTTGAGATGTGTAGGCAGGGCCATTGTCAGTTTTTACACATTTTGGCTTTCCCCAAGCACTCCATGCTTCAAGGCAGTGCTGAATGACATGTGTTGTTTTTTCTCCTGTAAGTGGGGTGGCATGTAGAATGCCAGAACATGTGTCTATAGATACATGCACATACTGTAATTTTCCAAAAGTAGAATTATGAGTAACATCCATTTGCCAGATTTGCAATGGTTGTATTCCCCTCGGGTTGACCCTGATGTGAAGAACTGGGAGGAACTGGCAGCACTGTTGGCATTGGGTGACTATATCACGTGCCTCTTTTCTAGTTATAGAGAAGCGGCGGCGTAAAGTTTCTGAGGTGACATGGAAATTGCCATGAAAGGCTTTAGCGGCCTCTAAAGGAGAGGCCAGGGCCACAGCTATCATTTTTGGGACTTTGTCAGCCAAATCATTCTCTGAACTCATTGGGCCAGGGAGTCCAGAATGGGCCCGTATATGAGTAATGTATACAGGGAATCTTCTATTTAATAGGATAATTTGGATTTTTCGGAAAATATCTACCACCTTACTAGTGGTTTTAATTATACCGGCGGTTTCAAGAATACTAGCAGCATTAACCACATAGGAGGAATCTGAAACAATATTTAGAGGAACCTGGAATTTTTCAATGACCTCCATGACCACTAGGCATTCTACCACTTGGGGTGAGGTTTCAAAATATTGTCGTGAGAATACTTGGAAGTTTACCACATATGCTCCCACCCCTGTTTTTGACCCATCCGTATACACTGTTATCCCCTCCTTTAATGGTCTGTGGGATGTGACGAGGAAAACAACAGGTTGTGATCTTAAAAAACACAATAGGGGGTGTTTAGGATAATGATTATCTATCTTCCTGTAAAGGATGTGAGCAGCACTGCCCAATCATCAGAGGTAGCGGCTAGAGTTTGGACCTGGTAGGGTGTATATGGGATAATCAAGGATTGGGGTGGAGTCCCAAAATGACAGATGGCAGCTTTTAGGCCCTTAATAGCCAGATGTGCTACTGCGGCTGGATACCAATCAATAATCTTCACAGGGGAAGCATGTGGATGGATCCATAACAGTGGACCTTGTTGCCATAAAACTGCAGTGGGTAAATCCTTGGTATCTAGTACACAGAGTGAAAAAGGTAGAGACCAATCAATGCGTTGCAATTGGGCCTGTTTTATGGCATCTTCTACTTTTAGTAAGGCCTTGGTTGCAGCGGGAGTTAGCACACAAGGGGAGGTGATGTGGCCGTCCCCTTCCAATATTTCGAATAAAGGTGGAATACTTTTCGAATAATTCCGTGGAAGGGATTTTCAAAAATGTTCTCAACCAGTTGATATCTCCCAAGAGCTTCTGAAAGTCATTAAGAGTATGGAGGTGGTCTCTACGGATTTCCAGTTTCTGGGGTATAATCTTATCAGGGAAAATAATGGATCCTAGAAAATGACCTGTGTCAGCATTTTGAACCTTTTCTGTAGCAATATGTAAGTCCCATTGTTTAAGGGTTTTTTGTAATAAGGAATAGGCTTGTTTGAGTAATTCTAAGTCTTTATGACACATCAATATATCATCCATGTAATGGATTAACAGTAAATTTGGATAGGTCTCCCTGACTGGTTTGAGGGCTTCCTGAACATATAACTGACACAGCGTTGGCCATGCCCTGAGGTAGGACCTTCCACTGGTATCTTTTATCAGGTTCAGTATGATTAATTGATGGGACAGTAAAAAGCAAACCTGGGCCTATCAGGGGTAAAAGCAGAACAGAGAAAAACAATCCTTGATATCTATTATTACCAAATTCCAATCTTTTTGTAGGGCCGAGAGTATAGGAAGGCCCCGCTGAATGGGTCCAAGGGATTACATCTGATCGTTAATGGCCCTCAAGTCATGGAGTAGTAACCATTTTCCTGATTTTTTTCCTTATTACAAAAATTGGGGTGTTCCAAGGAGAGGTGGAGGGCTCCAAATGTCCCAATCTTAATTGTTCATCTTCCAGTCCTGTAGCTGCCTGTAATTTCTCAGAGGTTAATGGCCATTGGGGAACCCACACCGCCTCCTCCGTCCTCCATGGTATGGGTCGTGCTGCCCCAATGGCGCCTAGGAAAAACCCAGGCCTTGTTTATGGGGGTTGGCGATTGGTTCAATGGGCTTGAGACAACACTGTTCTAATCACCCTAGGCCTTTCCCTTCCTTATAGCCTATCCTTTACATCATGTGGGCCACTTGTGGGGGGTAATCATTAGATAAGGTCAGTCCCATGGTCTGCATAACATCCCTCCCCCAAAGATTAACAGGCAGGGGAAGTACATAAGGAATAAATTGTCCCTGTCGGCCATCGTCAGTTGTCCAAGTTAGAGTGGCAGAGCTGATCATAGGGCATGACTGGTAGCCTAATCCTTGTAGTGAGTGAGAAGATTTTGTGGTAGGCCATGATTGAGGCCACCATTTTGAGGAAATTATACTTTTATCAGCCCCAGTATCCAGTATGCCTTCGAATTTCTTTCCATTAATTTCTAAGCTCAATTTTGGGCGGTTGTTAAGGTGAACCACCAAATATGCCGAATCATGACCAGTGGACCCCATGGGTCCCTTGGTATCCTGTATCGTGGCCTGGGAGCACGGAAGGAGTAATAACTGTGCTATCTATCTCCTTTACTTATGGAAAAAACCCCATTGGGACTTGAACAAAGAATCTGAACATCAAGAGAGCGCTGAGCTTCAACAAGGCCTGGATGGACTATCAGTCCTTGTAGGGTGAGAGATCATCTCCCAAGGACAAGGCCTATGGTTCCCGGGGATAGAGGCCCCACAGTCTGAGCAGAAATTGGCTGAATGCCCATCTGGGGCATTAGAAAGAAGTCTGAGGCGGCACGCAGGTCCAATTTTGTGTCGCCTCTTGGGGGACCTCCTCTGCCGGGGTCGTGGCCCTGTGAAAGCAGTTCCCATATCTTTGAGGGCCCTGGGACCGGGGGCCCACCAGCCCGTTTTTTGACATCTCGTTAGGCCGAGTCTCCAAAGGAGGGAGTAGTTTGCCTTTAATGTCTCTCACTGATTGGCACTGGTCAGCCCTATGGTAGCCTTTGCCACATCGGACACAGAGGGTTGCAGACCCCCTGTCTCCTTTTGTCATCCTGCAGTCTCTTTTTAGATGGCCTGTTTTCCCACATTGAAAGCATGATCTTTTATCCGTCCCTTTAATGGGGCGTCGCTGGGACTGGAGAATGGCGGCCGCCAGGCCTGAGTTAGTAAGGGGCCCTCCAAGTTCCCTGCAGACTCTAAGCCAATCCTGTAGCCCTTTATTTCTTCGGGGGGCTATGGCTGCTCGGCACTCCTGGGTGGCTTGCTCGAAAACGAGCTGTTCTATAAGCGGTGCTGCTTGTTCAGGATCGCCAAAGATTCGTCCTGCAGCCTCTGTCATTCCAGCTACAAAATCTGAGAAATTTGATTATCAATCCCTCCTCTCCTGGACAGTGCCTTCCAGGCTCTAATAGCCATGCTGGAGACCTGAGCACAGGCGCCCTAGTGGTAAGCAGACTGATCAGCTGCAAAGCGGCCCTGTCCTGTTAAGAGTTTGAAAGTCCATTCCTGTTGCTCAGGTATTAAGGCCGTAGCATTCGCTCTGGCCTGTGTTTGGGCTGCCTCATACCAGAGCGCTTTCCATTCCATGTATTGGCCCATGCCGGCAAGGGCTGCCTTAGCAATCATCTGCCAATCAGCTGGTGTCAATGCCGTCATGACCAACCTGTCGAGTTGTGTTAGAGTAAAGTTGGCCGTGACTCCATACTTTCTAACTGATTCCGCTAATTCCTTAATCTGATTATATTCAACAGGGGCATGGACCCGTCCTCCCTCCGGAGTCTCAAAGACAGGAAATGTCATACTCAGCTTTCTTCTCACCCTCTCGGGGACTAGTGAGAAGGCGCGTGAGCGTGTCTCATATGGAGGGGGCGCCGTTGGTGGCGGCCGCGCTAGAAGGCTTCTATTACTTCCCCTACATTCATCGGGGTAATATCTTTCCTCCTCATATTTAGCTGCTTCCTCATCTAGCTCGGCCTCCTCCTCTGAGTCTAAGGTTTTATTTTCAGAGCTTTCAGAACTGTTGAGGTTCAGCGCTTCTAGCTCTTTCACAGGGTATAGGCTGGCTCCCCCTCCTGGTTTATGTGTAGAGGAGGAAGTGCTGGAATCTGAAAATTTCAACGCTCCCTTGTCTGCGGACTTACCGGGAGGGCCTTTTTTCTTTCTTAGGACGTCCTTTTTCTTTGTGCGCCCAACCTCTCACTACGTTCGGTTTCTGACATACTGTCCCGGACTACCTCGAGAGTGGCCTGTCCTTCTACTACTGCTGCCTTACACGTTTCATCCTTTAAACAATTCTTAACCAGCTTCCATATAGCTTTGGTCCCTAGGCGCAGATCCTCTTCCGCCAATTTTCTGTCAAGGTCCTTTCCAAGTTTGTTCCATGAGGCAATTGTAAACGAGCCTGAACAGGCAAACCAAGGAGCCACCCTCTCCACCTCCTTCACAAAGTTTTTAAGTGTTCTTCCTCCAATTTTGATGTCCCTCTGCTTTAACACTGTTTCCAAGGCCGTGACCACAGACTGTGAGGATCCCATGATGGGCCAGGAACGCCCGGGGGCTTAGCTACATCCGTCTGACAAAACGTGAGGTGAAAAGAGTAGAGACGGACATGCTGCTCTCTTATGTAAGGAGTCTTACGCGCCTCCCGGTGGTGCCGCTTATCTCGTCGGCCTTATCGTGTCCTTGCTCCTCAACAGTCAAAATCGAAGGTAAAGGGGAGCTGCGCGAAGCTCACTTATATACGAGAGACTGAGACGCGCCTTCAGCTGCTGTGATCGTCCTTTTAACAGCGAAAACAGTGAAAACAGAACATAAAGAGTAGGGTGGCTCCCAGGACAAATACTATAGCCTCAACAAATCCTTCCCAAGGCGGTGACAACCCCAGACCAAAGTCCAAGAGAGGGCTGCCTCTCCGAACGTACCTGCCTGCAGTTCTGAATCCTCCTTGTCGCCAAGGGATCTCCGAAGGTGCTGACGATGGCGAGGTCTTTCCCGGGTTTTCGGCACCAGATGTCCCGCGCTACGTCTCGCCAGCAGGAACGACGCGGCACACACAGGATCCTACTGCAGAAAAGCTTTAATGCGTCTTGAGAGGGAGAGCATAAGCTTACAATGCGGAGACGCCGAGTGAGGAATAACCGTCCCTTATATAGGAAACTATCCTCGCCTAGGACGTGTCACTCTCTGACTGGTCGTTGCCAATTATGCCAGATGACGTACCAAAGCGTACGTGTCCCTTTGAGTAGGGAAGTTACCAGGCGCCTGCGTATTGCCCTTTTTACTAGGTGCGTTCTGCCAGATGCCGGTGCCATCTTGTAATGGAGTATGTGAGGACAGCTCCTCACATATATGATGACAGCTCCTCACAGGCCTTGTTGGGCACCAATGGGAGGATAAACTCTTGTTCCTGCCAATCTGGACCCTCCAGTGCAGGGGAATGTCAGGAGGTGGAAAGGGTGGTGGATGAGGTGGGGGAACATTCCCATAGAAGAAGGGGATGGGGAGGGGGCTTATGGCTGGGAAACCTGGAAATGGAATAACACTTGAAATGTAAATATAAAAATGTCAAATTATAAAAATAGCCCACATGATCATCTCATTAGGTGCTGAGAAAGCATTTGACAAAATTCAACAGCCTTTCATGATAAAAGTCTTGGAAATATCAGGAATTCAAGGTCCATAACTGAACATGGTAAAGTCTATATTAAACAAACCAGTAGTAGCATCAAACTAAATGAAGAGAAACTTGAAGCAATCCTACTAAAATCAGGGACTAGACCTTGCTTCCCATTCTCTCCCTACCTATTCAATATAGTACTCAAATTTGTAGCAAGAGCAATCAGACAACAAAAGGAAGTCATAAGACACAAATTGGAAAGGAAGAAGTCAAAATATCACTACTTGCAGATGATATGATGTATAGTTAAGCGACCCCCAAAATTCCAACAAAGTACTCATAAATCTGATAAATAAATTCAGCAAAGTGACTGGATATAAAATTCACTCCAGGGGTTGGGGATTTAGCTCAGTGGTAGAGTGCTTGCCTAGCAAGCGCAAGGCCCTGGGTTCGGTCCCCAGCTCCGAAAAAAAGAAAAGAAAAAAATTAACTCTAACAAATCTTTAGTCTTGTCAACTCAAAGGATAAGCAAGCAGAAATTGAAATTAGGGAAAGGAAACCCATCAGAATAGTCACAGATAATATAAAATACCTCAGTGTCACTCTAACCAGCAAATGAAAGATCTGTATGACAAGATTTTCAAGTCTTGAAGAAAGAAATTGAAGATCTCAGAAGATGGAATGATTTCTCGAGCTCATGGATTGGCATGATTAATATTGTAAAAATGGCCATCTTGCAAAGAGCAATCTTCAAATTCAAAGTAAGCTCAATGAAAATTTTAACTTAATTCTTCATAAAGTTAGAGAGAGCAAATAAAAATTCATTTGGAATAACCAAAATCCAGGAGGGTGAAAACAACCTCAGCAATACAAGAACTTCTGGGGGAGTCACCATCCCTGACCTCAAGCATTATTACAGAGCACTCATGGCAAAAAATGTATGGTACAGAAACAGGTAGGTTGGTCAATGAAATAGAGTTAAAGACCCAGAAATGAATCCATACCACTATGGTTACTTGATCTTGGACAAAGGAGCTAAAAACATCCAGTGGAAAAAAAGATAGGATTTGCAACAAATGGTCATCTTCCAAATGGTGGTCAGAATGGAGAGGAATGTAAATCAACTCAATCTTATTGCCCTGTACAAAGCTCAAGTCGAAGTGTATCTAGGACCTCCACATAAAATCATATGCACTCAAGCTATTAGAAGAAAAAGTGGGGAAGAGCCTTCAACACATGAACACTGCGGAAAATTTTGTGAAGATAACACCAATGACTTATGCTCTGAGATCAAGAATCAACAAGTGGGACTTCATAAAATTGCAAAATTCTGTAAATTAAAGATATTGTCATTAGGACAAAATGGCAATGAACAGGTTGGGAAAAGTTCTTTACCAACCGTATGTCAGATAGTGTGCTAATATATACAAAGAACTTAAGAAAGTGGCCTCCAGAGAGTAAAATAACCCTATTAAAAATGTGGTAGAGAGCTAAACAAAGAATTCTCAACTGAGGAATAGAGAATGGCTGAGAAGCAACTAAAGAAATGTTCAATATAGTTAGTCATCAAAAAAAAAAAACCCTAAAATTCCACTTCACACCAGTCAGAATGGTTAAGATCAAAATCTCAGGTGACAAAGAATGCTTTTGAGGATGTGGAGAAAGAGGAACTCTCCTCCATTTTTGGTGGAATTGCAAGCTGGTACAAGCACTGTGGAAATCAGTCTGGAGGATTCTCAGAAAATTGGATATAATACAACCTGAGGACCCAGCTATACAACCTCTCGGCACATACCCAAAAGATGCTCCAATTTGTGCCAAGAATACTTGCTCCACTATGTTCATAGTACACTTATTTATAATAATGAGAAGCTGGAAAGGACCCAGATGCCCCATTAACAGTTGAATGGATACAGAAAAGGTGATACATTTACACAATAGAGTACTACTCAACTATTAAAAACAATGGCTTGATGAAATTCATAGGCAAATGGATGGAACTAGAAAATATCAACCTCAGTGAAATAACATAATAACAACAAAAAAAACCAAATATGATATGCACTCACTAATAAGTAGGTATTAGTCCAAAACCTTGAATTAACCAATATACAATCCACAGACCACCTGAAGCTCAAGAAGAAGCATGGCCAAAGTGCAGATGCTTTGGTCCTTCTTAGAACAAGGAACAAAAATATTAATAGGAGGAGATATGGAGACAAATTTTTCAGTAGAGACTGAAAGAATGACCATTCAGATACTGCCTCACCTGGAAATCCAGCCCACATACATACAGGCACCAAACTCAGTCATTTTTGGAATGTCAAGAGGTGCATGTTGACAGGAGCCTGCTATAGCTGTCTTCTGAGAGGCTCTGCCACAGCATGACAAGTACAGAGGCGAATGCTAGGAGCCAACCATTAATTGGAGAATGTGGGTCCTCGTTGGAGAAAGAGAAAGGATTGAAGAAGCTGACAGGCTTTCTAACCCCATAAGAACAACAATCCCAAACAATCAGGAAAACCCAAGAATTTCCCAATAATTCTTTGCCCAGCCATCAAAAGAGAACTACTATGAAGGTCAAAGTCAATCAGGGAATTGGTTCAGGAGATAATTCTATCACCCTTAATTCTCTGTAAACTGTGGCCCTTCGCATGCCAGACCCTGGGTCACCTATATTCTCTAAGGAGGACATTGCTTATATTAGAAATAAATTGCCTTTGCCTTACAAGCCCAGAGACTGCTGCATGAAAAAAGGACTGTAAGCTAATCCTGAGAGACGTACTCTATGGGGATCTGCTCCAGTACACCTCCTACCAGACAACACACATGGGAATGAGGAAAATGGAAAATCTCACTTAACATTCAAACTTAAAGAATATTCATCTAAAACCTGTGTTAGAACAACTTGTCTCTCGATGCCTTACCTGCATCGTACCAAAGCAATCAGCCCAATGAAAAGCCTCCCAACAAAGAAGTCTGTTAGAAGTAGTCTTCACTGACATAAAACCAGGCAAATATGGATACTGGTATTTGTTAGGACTTGTAGATATTTTTTTCAGGATGGACTGAGGACTTCCCTACCAAATATTAAATGATAAAGACAGTGATCAAAAAGATATTATAAGATATTCTTCCTAGGTATGGTATGCCAGCCATTATGTTACTCTTTTTATTACTTACATTTGGATCTTTTATTATCAGTAAGTTATTTAGCTTTGACAGGTACTAAGTCAATGCTGTAAAACTTATGATGCTTCAGACTCCTTATCCACTATTTAACCTGGAAACCATAGAAATTGAGGTCCCTCAACCCTGGTTAATCTGTACAGAAGAAAAAACAAAACAAAAACAAAAAACAAGGCTGATATAAGGCTCAGCATGTTTGATAAATATCAACTACATTGGAGAGGTCCAAGCTTATGCTTGCTCTTTGCTTTTGCAGAGTTGAATTCATAGTGGTCTTTGGTAGTGTATTAAGATACCTCACTCTGACAATAACAAAATAATGCTTAGAAGGAGAAAAACAATTTACAAAATTATCTGGTCAAATAAAATATGTTTAATGAATACAACATGTCATCACTTTTTTTCTTTAGATAGGGTGTGTGTGTGTGTGTGTGTGTGTGTGTGTGTGTGTGTGTGTGTGTGTGTTTGTGTGTGTCATAAGCTTGGTTCAGAGTGGCACTATTAAGAGTAGTAGCCTTTTTGGAGTATGTGTGTTACTGTTTGTGTGGGCTTTACTACTGTTTTTCTAGCTGCCTGAAATTCTGTCTTCTGCTAGCTGACCAAGTGGTAGAATGCTCAGCTTCCAAAGATCCATGTCTGTCTGGACACTGCTATGCTCTTGCCCTGAGGTTAATGGTTTGAATCTCTGAACCAGTAAGCTAGCCCCAAGTAAATGTCATCCTTAATATAGTTGCCTTGGTCATGGTTTATGCTAACATCAGTAAAACACTGTCTAACACAGCTTGTTAGTGTGAAAATTTGTGTGTAAATATGATATGTCTGTGCTTTGTGAATATATATATATATATATATATATATATATATATATATATATATATATATATATATAAAAGATATAATATGTATCTGCACATTTGGGGATGATATCCTACTCATTTGAGACAGGTTCTCTTGCTCACTGCTGTGCAAACCTGTATCCTCCTATGATTTTCCTTATCTAGTTCACATGTCATTGAGGAGCACTGGAACTACAGACCAAGTGCTCTCATATATGGATTTTTTTTGTTGCTGGTGTTTAAATCTGCAGATCTGAATTCAGGTCTTCATACTTGGGCATCATGATCCTTAACCAACCATTAAAATATCTTGTCAGTTTATGAATTCTATTTTTGTTCTGGTTTTCTTGGTTGTATGACTGTGGAAATATATGTGTGATCAAAATCCAGTGCTATTTTTAAAAAAAATGCTTGTAGTTTTAGTGTGTCTATTGCTGAAATAAAACACCATGAACAGGACAAGTTATGAAGGGGAAGTTTTATTTTATCTTACATTTTCAGGTGACAATTCATCACAGAGGGATGGCACCACAGAGACTTAGACAAGGGCAGTAACCAGGAGGCAAGATCTGTTGTAGAAGCAATGGAGTGGTACTGCTGACTGGCTTGCTACCCATGGCTTGCTCATACTGCTATTTGTTTGTTTGCTTGTTTTAAAATTTTGTGGTTTTTTGTTTTTGTTTTGTTTTTTGAAACTTTTTATTGATATTATTTTACCTGGTTTTTACATAATTACAAAATACAAGTTTTGGAGTTCAGTTATACCATTTTGGCAATAACTTTGTTTATAGGAACAGAGAATTTGTACACTGAAAAAATGAGAAAAACATAAACTACTACTTGCAAACAAAGTCCACTGTACTTGACCTTGAACAACTACTTGGAAAAACAACATTCATTATTTTATTTCTAATAAGTCATAGTTATATGACTTGTAGAATGCAAAGTTGATTAATATACTATGTATTTTGTGATCAGACATATTTTTCTAGTTAATTTTGACATCTTAGAATAATGTAGATGAATGTGATTAATTTAACTATATACTAGAAGGGACACCTTAATAAAAATGTCAGTTTTAGAAGGATTTCTTTGCATCATAAGACATAACTGACCTTGAAAAGGATTTGAATTAAGGATTGATTTCAAATTATTTCTTCTTTCTATACAGCTTTTCTTTTCCCTCGTGTTTACCTTTCTTTTATTAGATGGTAATTATTGTAGGCTGGTTTTCCATATTTATCAAAGACAACTTTAATAGCAATTGTCCCAATAACTTTGTATTTACTTTTGTCCCTTAAGTAAAAAGTACCATTAATCTGCAGAACAAAACACATCTTGCTGACAGACATACATAATCTTTGCAGTTTTATATTCAGTTGTATTGAAACCACAGTCATTTGTGAACTGACACCTGGGAGAAAGCTTTAATCAAGACTCAGATAAGTCAAGCACAGGGAAACCACACCAGAAAAAACTTGGGAATAATAAATATCTATTATTTTAAAACATTACATCTAAGGATAATTTTTACCCTTAGTCCTCTAGAGTGAACTTAAAGGCAGGCAATCTATTTAACAATTTTAACACTAAATACAAATGGATGCACTTAATGGGCACATCCATATGCATTAGCCAAACATGTGCCCTCATATATGGTGATTTTTTTACTGTACCATAGTTGCCCACTTATGAACTCAGTGCAATTTAAAATTTTGTGCTTAAAATTCATGTAATTCATTAGCATTTAGTCTAATCAATGTTAAATGCATCTAAAGCCTTTGTATAAAACTACAGCAAGGATAAATTATCCAATACAGTATCTGTATCTGTAATTCAAATTTATGATAGAGCTCATAGCAGATTCACAGTACTGAAGGAGTATAGAATTAGACACCCTCAGGTAAAACTAACACCAAGTTCCCTTTAGGTCTACAGGAGTAAAACTGTTGAAAGGTAAACAGCTGAGGCTTGGTCTTCTGTATGAATTGTAATGCTGAATACTTCCCAGTTGCCCCCACAAATGAGAGAATCTCTATGAACTCAATGTAATGCTTTATGACTGTTCTTAATTTAAAACTATTGGTTAATAAAGATGGCCACAGCATATATCTAGGCAGAAAAGAGGCACTCAGGTTTTGGGTTCCCAGGCTTAAGGTCTGAGGACAGACAAGGAGGAAGAGTGAAAAGAAGATGAAGAAAGCAGGAGATGTCATAAGGTAGAAAAATTGAAAATTTGACCATGACAGGTGGCCATTTGTTATTAACTGGTTGCACAGATGGAATATGGCAATTGATAACCTTGGGTTATTGATGGGGAAAAAAGATTCTAATAGATTGGAACCTAGATATCTTCTTAATTCTAGTGTATTAAAGGCTTAGTGTGTATATAAATATTCTGTGTTATTTATTTAGAAACTGAATGATGGAAAGGTAGGACAGTAAACCTTGACTGAAATTAAGTATTTGCTACAACATATATTTTTAAATTAAGAAGCAAGGTCACATAGCATTGTTTTGTGTACATGCAGATTCTCTTCCCTGGAGGCAAACATGCCTTAGGGTTTAATATTTAGCATTAAAATACACAACAAAAGACCAAACATCAACAGCAAACCATCGTCATTCAGGGATGAGTTGTTTACATTCTGTAAAGGACTTGGTATTAATGCAAAGGGAGATGTGGAAACTTTAAATAGTTTAATATTGTCAGTGGCTAATATGTATCAAGAACCTTCCCCTTCATTTTATCCACTAAAGTGGTGCAAATCTGGTTTTATTTTACTTCATTTTCTTTATTTGCTTTCCATAAACCATTTAGTATGAAAGACATGAAAATCAAACTTTTTAAGAACTGAAAGCAAACAAGGACTACATGCCTGTGTAAACTTTGCTTGAGAGTAGAACTTAGCTTTCAATGGAGAGTCCCAGATATTTGAAAGCTAAGTGTCCTGGAAAAGAAATTTTTTCTTGGTAATGGTGGTAACTTGGAAATATGCTGATGATTTAATCCCCATTGCAAGTTCATAGTGAAAAGGAGGAAGGTTACATAATAACTTGATCAGAATTGCAAAGAAAAAGTCATGTTTCCCCAGATACCTAAACTAGGTAGTCCACCATATTAAGACAAGCTTCATGAAAATCTTTCTATATTTCATTATCTTTTCTTGTGTCAAGATTTTATACTTTAAAATAATTTTGCATCCTGAAATTTAGGTGTTTTTGCTGAGAATGAGCACAGTTTAAAATGAAGAAAGATAGTATTCTTTGTTGAAGGAGTTGACCACCAAAAGTCCATCTCTGAAATTTTCTGTAGAATTCTGGACCAACAGATAGGTGAGCAAAGAAAACCATAACACGAAGCCAGATACAAAGTGCTCAATATGTTGTAACTGCCCATCAGATCTGTCAACAATTCCAAGAAGAGTCAGAAATTTTAAAACCATTGCTTGAAATCCCTTAGAATAATTTTACATGGTTAATGTTACAATGCTTCACACAAGAGGTGTCCTATCTAAGAAACCAGTGGGTGACAATGTTGCACAGCTCCAGAAGATATTCTCCAAACCTGAAGCTAGATGTGACTGTTAATTTTACCTCTTGATTTAATAGTGGCTAGGAGATTTTCATTTCTAATAAAGATTATGTAGAGGAGGAGCCTGCAAATATGATCAAAAAATAAATTTTAGGATTCCTGAAGAATTCTAGTAATTACTTAATACTTGTGAGACTATGATTCTGGATTAGAATAGATTCCAAAGCTTACTATGGTGATCTGACATGGTAGTAAAATGTATCTGCAAGTAAAATGATTTGATTACCTAGGTTAGTCTTCTGGAATAATCAGAGTGGCAGAAGAGAAGGAATTCCAACAAGTTATCCTCTATCTTTTACAGGCTTGTGGCATGTATATACGAGACAGAGAGAGACAGAGAGGGAGGGAGGAATGGAAGAAAGGAGGAAGGAAGAGAGGGAGGGAGGGAGGGAGGGAGAGGGAGAGAGAAAAAAACTCTAAAAGAATATTACATTACAGACCTAGCAGCTGATGTGTTCAACTCACTGAGAAAATGGTATATGATTATGATAACAAATAACTATTATTAAAATGAAACTGCATTTAGAGTCTGAAAAGCCTGAGTGTAGTTTGATAGTTGGTCTCAATATATGTTGTCCTCTGGCTTCCATATGTCCCTTGTGATACCCCACTTGCTATATGCATGAAAAATTATGAAAAAAATCATGATAATGACCTGAGTCAGCACCCTTCTTATGAAAGTTTAACTAAAATGACAAACCATCTTCTGAAAGCACTCACTAGCATTTTTTTAAGAAGTAAATGCAATCCGCAGACTGCATGAAGGTCGAGAAGGATGATCAAAATGTGGATGCTTCACTCCTTCTTAAAAGGGGGAACAAAAATATCCAAAGAAAAGGATATGGAGGCAAAGTTTAGAGCAGATAGTGAAGGAATTGTCATTCAGAGCCTGTCCCACATGTAGTCCATAAATATAGAGCCACCCATGCTAGATAAGATTGATGAAGCTAAGAAGTGCATGCTGACAGGAACCGGATATAGATCTCTCCAGAGAGACACAACCAGAGCGTGTCAAATACAATAGGAGCGAACCACTGAACTGAAAACAGGATCCCTTTTAGAAGGATTAGAGAAAGAATTGAAAGAGTTGAAGGGACTTTCAAGCCCATAGGAACAGCAATGCCAACCAACCAACCAGAGCTTCCAATGATTAAACCGCTACCCAAAACCTATACATTGACTGATGCAGGACTCCAACTGCATAAGTAGCAGAGGGTAGTCTTGTTGGGTACCCATGGAAGGGGAAGCTTTGGGTCCTGCCAAGGTTGGATCCCCAGTGCAGGGGAATGTCAGTGGGGGATGTAAGTGGTGAAACACCCTTATGGGGGAAAGGAGGGAATAGGGGTCTTATAGACAGGAAATCTGGAAAGAGAATAACATTTGAAATGTAAATAAAGAAATATATCCAAAAAAGAAGTAAATATACCAATGATAATTGGTAGCATTGATGTCAGAATAATTTGAATTATTATAAAACTTTTGATTTTGAAAGAAATGAGAATGACTACCATTGTCCAAAATATCATTTGTATCTTTTCCCTGGGAAGATCCCAGCTCAGAACGTTGTAGGTTCTCTTCAATGATGAAGTCTAAGATCCAAAATATGAAGTAAGGAATTATAGGATTAGAGATTTCATAGCCTTTGAAATGTCCAAGGGTTTATCTTAAGGCAATGCTGCCTTGTGAATTTACTACAGAAAATATTGATAGGAAATTTATTTTATCCAGTAAAATATGATAGAGAAATAAAACTAGAAGAATAAAAGGAAATTATCAAGCTTTGACTTAGCAAATAGAGTATGGTTAACTATAGTAGGATCTTTGCCTAATACATAAACATTACAAGAGACCAAACACTGGGCCAGTGGGTGAGACTTCCAGTTTAGAAAGAGGAAGAGAAGATCAAGAGAGAGGAACAACATAGCATTTGGTAGGTGGAAGTGATGGAGGCAGACAGAATGTAGAAAGGCAAAGGCAGGTGTTTCAAATGGCAGAACCAGGATCTGCCACCTGAGGATTTCTAACATAGAATAATTTGTAAAATTTAGATGCTAGATTCTGTGCTCAGTGAATATGTTACCTGTTGGTTCCAAGCTGAGATTGTATGGTGTTTTCCTTCACGAATCGACTCAACTCAGTTCCAGAGAAAGGTGCAAGAGAACATGGTGTGCAGGGTGCATCCCAGCCAGCCACTGGAATATGAAAGCGCAGGAAAAACATGGCAATAACCAGCAATAGGAATTTAGTGATGGGCTGGAGACAGGCAAAGCCAATCTCCCAGTGCTAGCCTGCGTTAAACTTTTGTTATATACTTCCTGCAACAACTAACTCATTTTAAATGGTTTTTATTCTTTTTTCTTTCTATCTTAAATATCAAATCCCTCCTGGTCACCCCTTGCAAAGATCTTGCCCTTATGCCCCCTTCCCTTCACATCTGAGAGGAATTCTCCACCTGGGCATCCCTTCTCCTGGGGCTACCAAGTCTATTCTGTATTAGGTTCATCCTCTCCCACTGAGACTATACAAGGGAGTCCTCCATTACATATGTGCAAGGGTCTGTGACAAGCCCATTTATGCTCTTTGATTGCTGGTGGCTTAATCTCTGGGAGCTCCTAGGTGTTCAAGTTAATTGACACTGATAGTGTTTTATGGGGTTGTCATCCAATTCAGTTCCCTCAATCCTTCCCCTGACACATCTATAGGGGTCCTCAACCTCAGTCTAATGCTTGGTTGTGAGTAGTTACATCTGCCTCTGCTGCCTCTGCTCTTTGATATGCTCTTGCATCCATTTGGCTCTAAAGGGAAGATAAGAAACAGTGTATAAATAAGTATCAGACATGGGAATTTCTCCATTTCTTTTTTTCTTTTTTTTATTTGTTTGTTTGTTTTTTCTTATTAATCTCTCAATAGAAAAAGCCTTGGGAGAAGCGGAGAGTCGCAATTGTAAAACTCCATTGTTAAATCAAAACACATTTCGATTACCCTAGCATGTATTCCTTAATGGACAATATATTCTTAAAGAAGTCAAATGCTCTGCTAACAATATTGAACTAAACCGTTAGAATTCAGTAACAGAACTATAAATTGTGAGATTCTATTAGCATAGTGCACAGTAGGCTGAAGCATGTAGATTAATGAGGAAGCTGTCAAGAATTTAATGTACATTTTATTTGTTGAGAGACACATGTTGATTAGTAAAGTATTTGGCTTGAGCTGTAAATGATATAAAATAAATTAAAGTAATGACAACTTTAGCATTAATAAAACATTTGGTTAGTCAGTGTTAATAAATCTCATGTGATGATTAAATATCATCATATCCAATGTATCCCATCCCTTCCCACCCCTGCCAGTAAACTCTGGACTTACACCAGTCTCTTCGTAGGGAATCATCCCAAATTAGGAAGGCTGTGAAAAAGATACTGTTAAAAAAACTCTTTGGAAAATTCCAGAATATGAATATTTGCTAGCTCAAAGCCCCAAAGAAACCTACATTTATGAATAACATCACTACTAATTTTTAATATTCTGAATATGAGATTTCTTCTTCCCTTAGTCTCTCAACTGAAATATAATTTTTAGTATTTTCTTTGATCTATGTCTGTGAAAGGGCAGGAGCTGAAAATGTGCAAGAAAGAAGTCATAAAAGTCATAGATTATTAGATCTCCTCTCTCTCTCTCTCTCTCTCTCTCTCTCTCTCTCTCTCTCTCTCTCTCTCTCCCTCCCTCCCTCCAGCTCTCTAATGTGTATCTGTATGTAGTATTATTTTTAAGTTTTGATGTTAGTTTTATAAATAGAAAACACCTTCAAGAGTCACTTTCTTTCTTTCTTTCTTTCTTTCTTTCTTTCTTTCTTTCTTTCTTCCTTCCTTCCTTCCTTCCTTTCTTTCTTTCTTTCTTTCTTTCTTTCTCTCTTTCTTCTTTCTTCTTTTTTGGCATAGGCTAATAAACTTCCAGACTAGTCTCTTATCTCTACCTCATACCTCAACACAAGTCTCCTGGTTTGCAATTGCAATCCACAGCATATGATATCATATAGCAGTTCTTGAAATAGCTCTCTGATCATCAAGCTCATCAGGTAATTTATCTCTGAGCCATCTTGCCAAAAAAATTTGCATTCTTTCCAGTGTTTGGTATATACTCTAGGTACTATAAGGTTGGAAAGCTTATGTAAGGAATTGTGTCTGAGTGGCCAAGCTAAATGAAGTCAAATCAGCAAAGGATTCACTTTATTACTTCAGTGGTAGAACATCTGATATGTTGTCAGCATTTTCTTACAGCCTTTAATACACAAGGTCAACTATGTCCATTAGAGTATTGTATAGTTTGAAGAAGTAAGCAAAAAGAAAAAACATAGTTTCAAATATAATTTCATGTCTCTGTGTGTAATATATGCCAACATATGTAGGTCTACATTCCCAAGAATCTTCTTGATAGTAAGCAGAATTCAGAAGGCAGTAGGTTTTCTTTCTTTCTTTCTTTCTTTCTTTCTTTCTTTCTTTCTTTCTTTCTTTCTTTCTTATTCATTGGAACTTGGATACTCATTGGTCTAGATCTTATCAAAAGTTTGGACCAGACTGAGAGTGAGCCACAGAGATTGTCCTATATCTACTTCCTTAATGATGGAGTCACAAGTACATGCCTGGGATTATCACTATATCTAGAATTTTTATGTGGATACAGAGATTAGTTGAGAGGAGGTTCATACACTTAGAAGTCTATCATTTTACAGACAAACCAATCTGGATTTCAATATTGATGGAGAACAGTTATTGTATTTATTTGTTTGTTTGTTTGTGTTTGTCTATTTTTACGCTCAAGAGTTTATTCCCCTCCCGGTCCACCTTAAGGCTGTTCCACGTCTCATACCTCTTTCCTGACACCTGTCCCTCACTTCCCCATCTGCCTACATATCTCCAAGAGGATGTCCCCACTCCACCCACCCAACTAGACCTCTAAACTTCCTGAAGCCTCATGAGGGTTGGGTGCATCTTCTATGACAAAACCCAGACCCGGGAGGCCACTGCTATTCCTGTGTCAGGGTCCTCATATCAGCTGGTGTATGCTGCCTGGCTGCCAATCCAGAGTCTGAGAGATATAAAGGGTCCAGGTTAATTGAGATTGCTGGTCTTCCTCCAGAGTTGTCCTCTTCCTCAGCTTCCTCCAGCTTTTTCCTAATTCAACCAGAGGGGTCAACAGCTTCTGTTCATTGGTCGGGTAAACATATGTGCATCTGACTATTTCAGGGGCTTGTTGGGCTTTTGGAGAGCAGACATGATAGGTCCCTTTTTGTGAACTACCATAGCCTCCGTAATGGTGTAAGTTCTTGTGGCCTCCTTGAGCTGGATCACACTTTGGTCCTGTCACTGGACCTTCTTTTCCTTGGGCTCTTCTCCATTTCCATCCATAGACTTCTTTCAGAGAGGAACAATTGTGGGTCAGAGTTTTGACTAAGGGAGAGCAAGCTCATCACTTTCTCTCTCTCTCTCTCTCTCTCTCTCTCTCTCTCTCTCTCTCTTTTTTTATTAACTTGAGTATTTCTTATATACATTTTAGAGTGTTATTCCTTTCCGGTTTCTGGGCAAATATCCCCCTCTCCCCTCCCCTTCTTTATGGGTGTTCCCCTCCCCATCCTCCCACCCTTGCAGCCCTACACCAACAATCTAGTTCACGGGTGGTTCAGTCTTAGCAGGACCCAGGGCTTCCCCTTCCACTGGTGCTCTTACTAGGATATTCATTGCTACCTATGAGGTCAGAGTCCAGGGTCAGTCCATGTATAGTCTTTAGGTAGTGGCTTAGTCCCTGGAAGCTCTGGTTGCTTGGCATTGTTGTACATATGGGGTCTCGAGCCCCTTCAAGCTCTTCCAGTTCTTTCTCTGATTCCTTGAACGGGGGTCCTATTCTCAATTCAGTGGTTTGCTGCTGGCATACACCTCTGTGTTTGCTGTATTCTGGCTCTGTATCTCGGGAGAGATCTACATCCGGCTCCTGTCGGCCTGCACTTCTTTGCTTCATCCATCTTCTCTAATTGGATGGCTGTATATGCATGGGCCACAGGTGGAGCAGGCTCCGAATGGGTGCTCCTTCTGTGTCTGTTCCAATCTTTGCCTCTCTATTCCCTGCCAAGGGTATTTTTGTTCCCCTTTTAAATAAGGAGTGAAGCATTCACATTTTGATCATCCGTCTTGAGTTTCATTTGTTCTAGGCATCTAGGGTAATTCAAGCATTTGGGCTAATAGCCCCTTATCAATGAGTGCATATAATGTGTGTTTTTCTGGGATTGGATTACCTCACTCAGTTTGATATTTTCCAGTTCCGACCATTTGCCTACGAATTTCATAAAGTCATTGTTTTTGATAGCTGAGTAATATTCCATTGTGTAGATGTACCATATTTTCTGTATCCATTCCTCTGTTGAAGGGCATCTGGGTTCTTTCCAGCTTCTGGCTATTATAAATAAGGCTGCGATGAACATAGTGGAGCACGTGTCTTTTTTATATGTTGGGGCATCTTTTGGGTATATGCCCAAGAGAGGTATAGTTGGATCCTCAGGCAGTGAAAATGAAGGTACAACATACCCAAACTTATGGGACACAATGAAAGCTGTGCTAAGAGGAAAACTCATAGCGCTGAGTGCCTGCAGAAAGAAACAGGAAAGAGCATATGTCAGCAGCTTGACAGCACACCTAAAAGCTCTAGAACAAAAAGAAGCAAATACACCCAGGAGGAGTAGAAGGCAGGAAATAATCAAACTCAGAGCTGAAATCAACCAAGTAGAAACAAAAAGGACCATAGAAAGAATCAACAGAACCAAAAGTTGGTTCTTTGAGAAAATCAACAAGATAGATAAACCCTTAGCCAGACTAACAAGAGGACACAGAGAGTGTGTCCAAATTAACAAAATCAGAAATGAAAAGGGAGACATAACTACAGATTCAGAGGAAATTCAAAAAATCATCAGATCTTACTATAAAAGCCTATATTCAACAAAACTTGAAAATCTGCAGGAAATGGACAAATTCCTAGACAGATACCAGGTACCGAAGTTAAATCAGGAACAGATAAACCAGTTAAACAACCCCATAACTCCTAAGGAAATAGAAGCAGTCATTAAAGTTCTCATCACTCTCTTGATAAAGGTCTTTCTGCTAGAAGTGGTCTCAGAAAGTTCCCTCTCCCCACTGTAAGATATATCATCTAGTGTTCCACCTTTTGAATCCTGAGATTCTCTCATTTCCTAGGTAACTGTTACATCCTGGAGGGTACTTCCAACCACCTACTTATTGAGGTTGCCTTTTCTCATTCTTTCTGCTGGCCCTAAGAGCTTCAGTCCCTTTATCCTACCCACTACAAGATCTTGTTCCCTTCTCCATTACCTATCCCATCCCCTTTAGCTCCCAGGTGAATCCCTTCTTGCCCCCCCTTACCTTGTAGTTATTTTCTTTTCCTCCCAAGTAGAACTAGGGGTCTTTGCCTGGGCCGTTTAGTTTATTGACCTGTTTAAGTTCTATGGACTGTATCTGGGGTATTCTGTACATTTTTTTGTGTGTGGCTAATATCCACTTATTAGGGAGTACATAACATACATGTCATTTTTGGTCTCAGTTACTTCACTTGCTTCCAGCTTCTGGCTATCACAAATAAGGTTGCTATGAACATTGTAGAGAACACAGGCCCCTGAGGCAGGTTGGAGCATATTTTGGGTATATTCACAAGTGTGGTATTTCTTGGTCTTTATGTAGGTCTATTTCCAATTTTCTGAGGAACCTTCAAATTGATTTCCAGAGTGGTTGTACTGGTTTGCAATCCCAACAACACGTGAGGAATGTTTCTTTTTCTCCACATCCTTGCCAACATGTGCTGTTACAAAAGGTTATGAACTTAGCTGTTTTGACTGGTGTAACGTGGACTTTCAGGATCACTTTGATTTGTAATTCTCTGATCACTAAAGACTTTGAACATTTCTTTAGGTGCTTGTCAGCTGTTTGGGATTCTTCTGTTGTACATTCTGTTTAGTTCTTGCTTTTTTTTTTTTTTTGGTGGTTAGCTTCTTGTGTTCTTTATATATTTTGGATATTACCCATCTATCATATGTGGAGTTAGTGAAGATTTTTTCCCAATATATAGGTTGTCAGTTTGTCTTATTGACTATTTCCTTATTGACTAAGTCCTTTGCCTTATAGAAGTTTTCCAGTTTCATGAGGTCTCATTTATCAATTGTTGATCTTAGAGCAGGAGCTACTAGAGTTATGTGTAGGAAATTTTGCCCTGTACCAAGGAGTTCAAGGCTTTTTCCCATTATATCTTTTATTGGATTGAATGTATCTGGTTTTATGCTGAGGTCCTTGATCCACTTGAAATTGAGCTTTGTTCATGGTGAGAGATATGTGTCAATTTTCATTTTTCTACATACAGACAGCCAGATAGACCAGCACTATTTATTGAAAATGCTTTCTTTTTTCCATTGTATATTTTTGGGTTCTTTGTCAAAGAGCAAGTATGCATAAGCATGTGGTTTTATTTCT
The DNA here is from genome assembly GCF_011064425.1 of Rattus rattus. Lineage (NCBI taxonomy): Eukaryota > Metazoa > Chordata > Mammalia > Rodentia > Muridae > Rattus > Rattus rattus. Next base: position 78,550,021 of record NC_046163.1, read on the forward strand.
GAGTCTTCAATTCTACTCCATTGATCAACCTGTCTGTCTCTGAACCAATAGCATGCAGTTTTTATCACTATTGCTCAGTAATAGAGATTGAGGTCAGGGATGTTGATTTCCCCCAGCTGTTCTTATATTGTTAAGAATTGTTTTCACGAATTTTTTTTCTCTTTTTGCCTTTTCAGATGAATTTGAGAATTGCTCTTTCCATGTCTTTGAAGAATTGTGTTGGTTTTTTGATTGGAATCACACTGAATCATTAGATTGCCTTTAGTAGGATAGCCATCTTTACTATGTTAATTCTGCCAATCCATGAGCATGGAGAGCTCTCCATTTTCTGAAATTTTTGAATTCTTTCTTTAGAGAATTGAAGTTCTTATCATACAGATCGTTCACTTGTTTGGTTAGAGTTACCACAAGATATTTATGTTAATGGATTTTCATATATTTTACCACCCTTGCATCCCAGGGATGAAGCCTACATGTGCTTGTTGAATGATTCTTTTGATGTGTTCTTGGATTTGGTTTACGAGAATTTTATAGAGTATTTTGTATTGATATTCATGAGTGAGATTGGTCTGAAGTTTTCTTTTTTCCTAGGGCCCTTGCATGGTTTAAGTATCCGAGTAACTGTGGCTTCATAGCATTAATTAGGTAGTGTTCCTTCTGTTTCTATTTCATGGAATAGTTTGAGGAATATTGGTGTCAGGACTTCTTTGAAGTTCTGGCAGAATACCGAACTAAATCCATGTGGCCATGAACTTTGAATTGGTTGGGTGGCATTTGATGGCTTCTTCTATTTTCTTATTGGATATGGGTCTGTTTAGAAAATTTGCTTGCTCTCGATTTAGCTTTGTTATGTGTAATCTGTCTAGAAAATTATCCAATTAATATAGTGTGTCTCAGTTTTTTTGAGTATAAGCTTTTTGAGTATGATCTGATGTTTTTGAATTTTGAATTTCCTGGTAGAGTATAGATTTATAAGCAATACCTGTCTTAGTTCCGTTTTGATTACTATGTTAAAATATTCTAGCAAAAGCACATTAAGGAAGACATCAAGTGATTTATTCTAGATCATCTTTAAAGTATAGTTCATCATGGTTAGTATACCAAGACATAAGTAGTTTGAAATAGCAGTCCTGAGGCATTCCTGCTTAGGAACCAAAGAGCATTTAATGTGTGCATGTGTTCAACCCAGCATCCCTTCATTGGATAATGAACTGGATTAAAATTAAATTAGCTGCCCACAGTATTAATGAAATTATGATAAACTTCCACAAACATTCTCAGAAGATAGCCTTTACTTAGATAATACTCTACATGTGCTCCTGGATGATTTTAGGTTATGTCAGGTTGACAACTAAGATTAATGATCACAATTTTCATGTGGTTGAATAAGTAAAAATTTCTTAATCACATATATAAAATGTGTCAGTATTTACTTGTCAATAAGAAACTCATTAATGTAGTTACTAATTTTTAAATGGATTTGCACTAAAAACTTGAATAAGTATTAGTGAGTAAACAATGAAGCTGGAGGTCTCTGATGATGTATTTACTATGTCTTCTAACTTTTGTTAATCATTCTTGTGTCTGATATCGTATCAGGAATTTATTTCTGGACTTTTAGTTCAGTGCCTATGACAGACTATTAAAAATGAGTAAATCTGCTTACATTGGATTTGACAAGTATCTGGGAAAATATCAAGGAAGAGTATGTTAACAATCTTTTTGCTTAAAAAGACTTAACAGTATTACTGTATGTTTTAAGTTCTGTCCTCATTTCACGTTCACATTTGTTTAAATGTTCTTTCTTTTGCTCATTGTGTGTTCTCCAATTGACAGTAATGTATTTATATTTTACATTCTAAATTGTTCCCTTAACTTTTCCAGGAAGATACAATCTGATGTCTCTTCATGATACATGTACCAATGACAGTTTAAGACTACCTTGCTTTGGCCAATAGGTCAATTTTGCCATCCTAAAATGTTTCCATGAAAAATAACTTAGAATAGTGTAGGTGACACTAATAAAGTTGCAATATCATAATATTCCAACCAGTCCTTGATACTGGTGTTTCATAAATTGTCTCAAAAACTCTAGCTTTTAATTCATCTTCAAGTATTTTCTATGGTGTATGGTATAAAATCAATAAAGTTCAGGTGTAACTGGTCAAGGGAGTAATAGTTGAACTCTAAAAATAAATAAATCTAACAACTTCTAAATGACTAAACAACTGTGGCATGTGACAGCTGCATTGACATAGACACAGAAAACACTGTGCTATTTTGTCCACCATCCTATCTCATCATAGCTAAACAGAAAAGTTCAAGTTGGCATTCTCTTATGTCAAGTAGAAAAGATTTTATATGAATACTCAACACTCAAACACATGACTAGATTTTGGAATATATTGTCAGTCCAAAAATATTAAAATTCTATTATGTAGATAAAAGTAAGCAATGCCAGTAATATTGATGAGAAACTCTACTTGCTCACTATTAATTGCATAGGTCAATACATTTTTCTTAAGAATTTCTTGCATAATCTTAAGATCTTACTGTAAATAAACTTCTTATGAGGCATTATGGAAATAAATTGAACTGTTTCATCATTAAGCTGGTAAATCTATGGATATTTTTAAGTAACATTGTATATATATACAAAAGAGTGAATCAGAGAATTAAATGATAATATTAACAACAGTCAGTGTTTTCTTTTTAACACAGCACTGTACTTACATCTAATTTATCACCATATCTCCAAGTTAATATGCAACTAAATTCCCAACCAATATCCAGAAGGTAAATTAAGAAGAAGGAATCACATTGCAAATGGTTCCTGTCAGATTATTACATTATCACCCAGGGAGTTTTGGAATAAAATTATGAACAATGTAATCTGTGTTCATGAAGTGAAGGCACCTCACAGATCTCTAGGTTCAGAACCAATAGTATGAGACAGATATTGTGGTTGAAGAACAAAGAGAAAGAAAAATATGGGAAAATGTACATAACTTTGAACATGGCACTGTACTTCCTGTGTAACAAATATTCAATTTAAATTCTAGGAGCTAGGAAGATTCCAGTCAGAAAGAAAGTAAAAGCTCCACAGACAAGACAACACAAATGGCAAAGATTAAGATTTCTCTTTGCAGGCGATGTCACCTGAACTGAGAAAAAGGCAGAGTGGGCTTTTAGTCTTTCTGGCTTTGTCTCCATTGTGGGTAATCAGTCCATCAGAACCATAGATGTTGAAGGCCAGTCCTGGACATGTTTTCCTGAAGCTATGGGTGTATCAACTATACAATCTATGTTGACCAACAGCACAAACCTTGGTAAATGGATCTGTCCCATACTACCATGAGCACATATTTACCAGAAACAGTTGACCTATAAACTCCCCTTTCTTTGTTTAAAGTGATCAATCCACTTACAGAAAGGATCATCTCAAGCCACCCTGAGAGACTTAAAACCAAAAAAAAGATGAAGAACTCTTTCTGTTTTATTGCTTTGTAGAATCCATCCCCCCCCCTCAATGTGTGTGTAGAGTGCAGGAATATATATGTGCAGGTATATCTTAACTTGTAATAACTTTGTTACTTGGTGCTGCCTGATCTATCTGCTTTTCTCTACCTTGTAATTCATTAATTGGATGAGTTTGTTCCAAATTAATACACCATTCTCGTCCTTTCAAACATGGCACTTTTTCTGCTTAAACAACACAAAACAAACAAAAGATATCCTTCTTTGTATGTTTATGTTTTATGATCCTCTATGTAAGTTGGTACACTGATACAGACTGTAATATGCATATGGAGAATAGAAGAAAACCTAAGTTTAGTTCTCAATATACAACTTCTTTGAAATGGAATACCTTGTTTTATTTGCATAAATCACACTCACTATCCTGGTATCTTATAGGGATTGCTCACCTTATACCTATCCATAGGAGTTGTTGGAGTTCTTTGTTTCTATGTCTAAACAAAAAACTAAATATATACCTCAGCTTATAGAACCAATATAACATTCTCTTTACCCACACTAGCAACCACGATATAACTTATATATGCTGCATATCAGCATCCTTTATACATGATGATATTTTTACAGCATGCATTTATGACATTGATCTTAACAACCTTATTCACATACCCAGACAGGAACGAATTTTCACAATATGAAAATGTCCTCTGGAAAAAAGAAGTGTGTACAATAGGATGTCATTTGTTGTTTCCTTCTTTATAAAATCAGCACTAGAGAACATTCTTAATTATTTTTGATCATGTAGCACAGTTGGAATGCTCCATAAATGTGGCATGTATTCACCATAAGTCCAGTTGATGGGAAAAGTAGAAACACTACCTGATTTCTGTGTGTACCTGTTAATCGGCATCCTCTGCTCTCTATAAATGGTTTCTTTCCTATTCTATGGCATCCAAAAGTATGTCATTCATTTTTTTTTTTTGGCCCTGGCCATAAGTGTTACAAGGTTTGGACATGGGTGGACATGGTAGTTTACTAGAAGTCAGCTTACAGGACAATGCATTGTATAGTTGGGAAGGATGATGAAGATGGAAAGAATATAAAATCTGAAACTCAAAATCCACTTATACCAAAAAATAGAAAAGTTATGAGTAGAACAAATAGAGTAGCTGTCACTGTGAAAATAAAGGAAGAGTCAGGGAGGGAGTGTGAAATAAAGATTGACAAACTAAAGTCAACAAATAGCTCCCATGGTGACTTGTACTAATGGTGTATACCATAATGTCAGAGCATCCATTTTAATAACAGGGTACAGGGCCGAAAGTGTTAAAGGTACTGCCCCCTTTCCTGATGCTTTCTTTTTGTTCTTTATTGGTTCAGCTCAGATATTCTCTCTTACTTTTTTCACCAGGTGACTTTTTCTTTCAACTTTTAGAAATTTTATCCACTGCTAAAACCTTAGGGGCTAAAAGGAATCCCTGGAAGCAAAACATCCAGACACAAGTGTTTGTGTGGGACATTTGGTAATAAATATTAAAAGATTTGTTTGTTTGTTTTTCCCCAATCAGGGTCAGTATGTCTGTGAATTGTCTGATTGCCTATTTATTTCTTTCTCTTCACTATTCAGAGTGCAGAATAAAATTAAAATTATATTTTTTCCATCACATTGTTCTACAAGCTTTATTAGCAGCTCAAGTCCACTCTAAAATCATGAATAGAGCAATTTGCTAATGAATGGCAGCAGGCAGCCTTTAGGGAAACAGGACATTTGAGTAGAAGACTGTTATTCAGAATTCTTTTCATTTTACCCTACAGAGTAGGGTAGCTTAGTATGAAAAACATGGGCAAATTTACATTTTACAAGTTTGAATCTTCACCTCTTGATTTTTGCCTTGACTTTGATAAAGAACTGTGATGTGGAATTAAATTTGCAAAGCCTGATAGACAACATTGCACACTTCAGCAATAAGTACTAAAGCATGGACTTATAAGCAGTTTTAATTGTTCATTTTTCCATGTTAACACCACTGAACTAGAAGTTTGTTGCCTTTAAACTTAGGTTCATGGTTGATTGACAAGGACATGACATGTATTTCTCTTAGAATATATTAAATTTTATTGTTTTTGCCCAGGATCTGACATTAACTTGAGTGTGTCGATTTAAAATTAAAAAAGTGATCTCTTTAAAAATGACTCAACTTTCTTTCTTGGTCAACTGAACTTCACTTAAGACCCTCAAAATCCACATCCTAATATGCAATATTAGAGTACAATATTAATCAGATATCAAAGAAATTAAAATTATGACATTTTCATCAACATGAGTGGAACTGAAAAATTTAATATTAAGGGTGGCAACTCAAAAATCAGAAAGACAAATACTGCATATTCTGTCTCACTGTTTAGAAACGGAAATCCTAATCAGTATGTGTATATGAGTGAATAAACATTGTTCAAGATCTGGGAACTGAAGAGAGGTCAATATAACTGGAGAAGGAGAGGGAGCTGAGACAGAGAATCGAAGATAGGCAGAGACAGGCAGACATATAGAAACAGAAAAAAAAAGAGACAGAGACAGAGTTACCATTTTTAAAAATGTGAAGAAGACAATATAACAAAGTGGAATGTCAGACCCTGGGCCCAAGGAACAGGAAAAGTATAGGATAGATATTAGTAAAAAAGACATATCTATGAAAATCTCAGATGGAAGGAATCATGTGACTTTTAAATTAATTTAAGAAATAAAAATTGGACAGATGAGATAACTTTGTTGGTAAAAGTACTTGAAGCTGAGAATGATGACACATGTCCTGTCTTCAAAAGTCATATGCTAGAAAGAGGTAACTAGCTTCCTTAAGTTTTCTTCTAATACTGTAGGACCGGATCAGACTTACATCCAGGTGGTCCCACTCATGAAAACACAGAGATAGACAATGATGTAATAAGCAAGAGGTTTAATAATCCAGTACACTTACGTGATCCTGTACTCAAGACAGAGGCAAGTCCGAAGAAAAAGGCCCACACCCTTTTTAATGTTTCAGGATATAGGCTTTAGGTTACAGCATGAGTTGGTTATTTCTCATTGGTGGGGACTATTACATTTTGAATTCATTGCTGCCAATTGTCCTTTGAAGTCTTTGTAGGGCCTTAGTGGGGAAATATCTTTGGCATGCAGAGTGGGTGGTAAAGGACCCCTGCTACGGGTGGCTTGCTCATTTCCTGGAACAAGGTGTTATCCTAAATTCCACATGGTGCTTGCCTAAGGCAGCCTTTGTCCTTAAGTTTGAATCTTACATCCCACCCCACCCCCCCTTTCACTGTGTACAAGCTCCAATCCTGGAGTTATGCTCAGGGGTTTTAGGAATTAATGGATATTCTTTGGTCTTGTCCTCGGGGTCTCATATTTTTAACACAATACCATCAGCTGTTCTGCACCTATTTTCTTTTCTATAAAGACTATAAGCTTGTCCAATATGCAGAATCTAAAGATCAACAATAGCAGAACAAATTGGGGTCTTAACAAGTTGGATATGACAATGGTTAGTCAAGGACATGAGTCAAACCAGGCTTCAAACCAGCCCGGACTGTTCTCTCTCTTTTGGCTAGCCCTTCTCTCATCTTGGCCATCATATCACAATTTGTACAACCGACATCCCCAACTTTTCTCTTTAGCCATCTCATTGGTTCTTTGCCTTTCTGAGGGAATCTGATTATTGGGTTATAGGTAGCATTTGCTCAGAAAGTATCTCAACACCTAAGGTTCTCCTGGTAGGGCCCCTCAGTAGTGAGTTGGGGGTCTCCTGCAAGTGACACCTCTGTGCAGCAGCGAATGTACATCTATCGCGCCTCACCCCCCAGAGTCCTCTTTCTACCAAATGGGCAGTTTGTTTCCACCAGCACTCCTGCCCTGGGTGGGGATGTCACATGGGTCAAGTCCTGTTGCCAGCTGACTCAGGTCAAAATGTCAGGCCACCAGGTGTTGAAGGATTTGGAGTCAGTCAAGGAGGCAGCCTCATCTCCAGTTCCAGTAGAAACCATAGTCCAAGTTTGACAGGCCGGCACAGGGGGCAGAAGGAGTCCCCAGGGAGTGAGGCTTCTGTAAATTTCACATGGGATGTATGCATCAGTGCTGCAATACCATTAACAGCACCAGGAAGGGTTCCTTCTACTGGGGTTCCTGTGACCTCATCTGAGGCCTCTGGATGCAGACCCAATCACCAGTCTGGAAATGGTGAGGGGTCTCTGGCATTCCTGGAGCACATAAGGCAGAGGGTTTGGGCCAAATCTCATGTTGTACTGACTGAAAGGCTTGGAACCTCAAGTAGAGGTTCCTATCAGTGAGTTGGAATACCTCTGGGAGCAGGGGAGGGGCAGAGCCCAGCAAACACCAAGGGAGTGTTTGCATCTCAAAAAGGCTCATGTTAAAATGGTAGGGGGTGTTCTGGGCTTGTAATAAGGCCAGGGGAAAGAGTACCACCCAGTCAGCACCAGGCTCCAAGGTCAATTTAATTAAGGTCTATTTTAGGTTTCTGTTCATTCTCTCTACTACCTCCTCTGAGCTGTGGGGACAGTATGAACAATGGAGCTTCCAGTTAGTCCCCAATATCTTTGCCAATCTCTGGCTTACCTTAGAAGCAGAACCAGGACCGTTGTGTGATCTAATTACCTTGGAGATCCCAGACCTCGGGCAGATTTTTTTCTAATATCGTCTTGGCTGCCATAGTAGCTGTTTCCTTCTTGGTGGGTATAGCCACAACCCATCCAGAGAAAGTATCAACACACACTAGAAGATATTTGTAACCATATTTTCCTGGCTTAACTTCTGTAACTTCGACTTTCCATCAAATCCCCTAGGTCTCTTTGCCCTGTTGGCTTGCTAAGCATTCACTTGCTGACATACCTTACACTGTTCTACTGTCTCTCTGGCTAAAAACCTAAAGTCTATTACATATACCTTAACAACTTGGATAAGCTTCTTATCCCCTAAATGAGTCCATTTGTGTATTTGGCAAAGTGAGTCTTTTCTTTGTTCTCTGCGGAGTGTTGCTTCTCCCTCAAGTGTGCCACTGTCCTTCTTCTTCTAAGCAGTTTGGACCTTTTCTTCTGTTGTACATTCTAAGTGACGTCATGCCTTAGTCCGATCCCAGTTCCCAGTGGCTGTCTCTTGCAGGTATCCGTAACCAGGATAGGCTCCTGCATACCCATTTCTCAAGCCACTTGGTCTGCTTGGTTATTGCCCTGTGCCACTGAATCTCTTCCCTTCTGATGTCCTGGGCAATTAACAATATTCAAGTTGTTGGCTTAATCAGGGCATCCAAGAGATGGCAAAGGCATCTGCGCTGATATTCTGGGGCTAGGGGTTAAGACATTGAAGATGACATTTGTGTTGTCCTCCACAGCAGCACCCACTCATCTCTGACCTTCATGAAGAGAACTGTTCCTGTCTGTAGACAAGGTAGACTTGGCTTTCAGCAGGGGTTGATCAGTCAGGCAGAGAGGTCTTCCCTTCACCCATGGGCTTCTGCCAGTACTTGATACTCTTGCTGTAATGACTCCATGTCAGGATTGTGCAGCAAGGCAACCAGATTGCCCCCAACCAGTGGAGAATCTAGTTCATGTCATCTGATCAGTGGTCCCATCCTCTGTGTCATGCCATTAAAATGCAAAACATTTTTTACATTAGGGTATCCAGCTCAGGCAGAAGAAAGCAACTTTCAAGTCTTAAATGTTGTACCAAATTCTGGAAGGTGGCGAAGAACTCAGAGTATAGAGGTTAGGAACAGTAGTGTAGAAGTCAGACACTCTACTGTGGTTTATCTTTCTAAAGTCCTGAACTGTGTGATAATTGTTAGTCCCTGGCTGGCTGGAGCGATGTGTTTCAGGCAGAACAGCACTAAGACACCCCAAGTTGGAGGAGCTGGGAAATGTGTGGCTAAATTCCTTCTCATGCCTCCCCCAACATCAGGTACTAGGTACACTAAGACAGGGTCAGCTTGGGTCTTAAGCTCCATATACACAGAATGCAGATATGCATACATATGGCCTCACCCAGCCATTTCTGCTCACAGAAGCCACTTTGGAGAGCAAATCTCTCCTGAGCCAGGGATAGGGGCAGTCAGGGATGACCATGAACGAGTGGGATACCCTACCCATGCTCAGGTCTACAATTCTTCGGGTAGCCCATGATTTTTTTTTCTAGTGACTAACCTGTCAGCTTGTAAGACTGAGAGTTGGATCCCACTATTCTCTCTTCCCTAGGGCTAACACATTTGTGATTTTTGGGAGCACTTTTCCCAAGACCTGGGATTTCCTGCCCCCAGCTTCTGTGTGTTAGGACACTTTTGAGCCCAATGGTCCCTCTACTTGCAATAGGTGCACTGGTACTTTTTGATAGGTTCTGTCTTTCTTCTTTGTCTTCCCTAACTACTGTAGAAAGGATCCTAAAGCATATTCCTTTCCTGTCACCTTTCTTCTTGTATCTCCCTTTCATCGACCTTTTTTTCTCTTTCTCTGTTCCTCCTCCTCCTCTGTATCCCTGTTATGGTAGACTTGCTCATCAGCTAGCACTAAATCCCTCAATGACTTATCCTGTAGTCCCTATAGCCTCTGAAGTTTTTTCCTAATAGATCTACTAGCCTAGTCTATAAAAGCCATAGTCACAGTAGCTTTATGTTCCTAGCTGCTGGGGTCATAGTGTATATATTGACAGAATGGAACCTCTATGAGCCACTCTACAAATGCTGAGGGTGACTGGTCTGGTCCCTGGTTAACCTTGCATACCTTGGTCAAATTGGTGGGTCATCCTGCAACCCCATGGAAACCAGTCCAATGGTGTCTGGTTGGTAGACCTCAGGTGCTCTTTACTTCCTGATGTGTTAGTAGACCCAGTCAGGTTTAATCAGGAAAAATCCGCTGTCAATGACAGTCTGGTCAATTCATGGTACCCTCGAGTCTGAGGGAATATTCTTTCTCGATTGTCATCCTTATTGATGTCCTCATGGCCTGTCCCAGTTCTGAGGGTCCCTCCCCAAGTTTCCTCCTTTCTTGGGCCTGAGGAGTGACTGTGGGAACTGGGGCCGTGGTAAGAGGGTGGAAGATCCATCATCAGCAGAACCGCAGTGGAAGATTCCTGGGGGGATCTTCTTTACAGACTCCTTGGTCTCTATAGGGTTCTTTTTCATGGCCAGGACCTATATGAGTCTTGAAGACAAAAAAGCTTTAATACATGGAGGGGGTGTCCTTCCACTTCGGTCTTCAAAGTTCTTGTTTGAATATTTTCTACGACCACCAAGGTCTGCACCTGTGGCAGCTCCACCCGGGCCCATGCTGGAGGCTTCAATCCGAGGGACCCAACTCCATATGGGGGACGAGCCCCGAGGGGTGGCCTACTGAAGACGATGCATGACCCCAGGGTCATGCACCCTCAGCCACTCCCATCCCGTTCCGTCTGCCAGTGATGTCCTGGTATGGGTCCGATGTTCTAGTGCCATCCACTTTCAGGGCTAGTTGTTCTTCACTAGATTCTTCCAGGTCTTGGTCTGAGTACCCAAGGGATTCTGGCTTAAAGACACTTTCCTCTAGTAGTTAACAAAGCTGCTTAACAGGGTATATTCGGTCTATTCCATGTCCAAAAATAGCGGCAGTCACAGTCCAAGTCCAAGAACACAGAGAAAGACAATCCACACACAATTTCACCCCTGCCATGGGTGCAGAACAGGACTGAAGCACAAAAACAAAGAGAAAGTCAATCAACACACAGACAGCTTGCTCCTCTTACGGGAACAGAATCCAGGTTCAGGTGACCCACCAGCTTAAGCTGGAAGAGTCCAACAAGCCAAACCAGACCAGAGGTTCTCTAAGCCTTACAGACACTTGTGAGCAAACCAAAAGCAAGCCAGACAGGACGGTTATCTGTCCAAGTCCACACGCAAACAGAAAAACAGAAAGACCAGTGCACTCTTCCCAGGAGCACTACAGAATTTAGGTGACCTGTCAACATACGCTGAAATTGAGTCTACAGCCAATAAGTTCCAAAAGGAGCAGAGTCCTCCCGACTGCCTCCAGACCTGACAAATGAAGTGGGACCCTCACGGTCCCAGATCCACAAACGGAGTGCAGAGAATTCTCCAGGACTCATGTAGCCCATGAATTTCTGGCATGTCTACCCGTCACTTATGGCTAACTCTGGTTAACAACCAGTTGCAACCCGAAACCAAATTTCCAAGCAGCCATACAATTTGAGAGAACAAAGAGAAACCAAAGAGATATTTAGAGAAGACAGAGAGAGCAGACACCACTGAGGTACTTGCTCGAGCTTTCCTCTGATTTCCGGTCACCGATTCCTTGAGTGGGACGAATTTCCCGGCCAATGCACCATGTGTAGGACTCTGTCAGCCCTATATCCAGGAGGTTCCACTCATGAAAACACAGAGATGGAAATTGATGCAATAAGCAAGAGGTTTAATAATCCAGTACACTGGGGTGACTGGGACAAAGGGGACCCCAAAGACCAAAGGCCCCCACCCTTTATTCAGTTTCAGGGTATAAGCTTTAGGTAATGATGTGAGTTGGTTATTTCTCATTGGTGGGGCCTATTACTTTTTAAATTCATTGTTGCCTATTGTCCTTTGAATTCATTGGAGTGCCTTGGTGGGGAAATATCTTTGGCATGCAGAGGGGGTGGTGACTGACTCCTGCTAAGGGTGGCTAGGTCATTTCCTGGAACAGAGTGTTATCCTACATTCCACATGGTGTTTGCCTAAGGCAGCCTTTGTCCCTAAGTTTGAATCTTTCAATACCTACATGATTATTTACACAAACATACACATATATACACACACACACACTCACTCACACAGAAACATGAACACAGAGATTCACAGAAAAAATAAATTTAATAAAAAGGTATAGATTATTAAATTAAAAAATAAAGATAAATATTATTTTTGTTTCTCACTTTGTTTTTCCCCTCCCTTTTTCCTTCCTTCCTTTCTTCCTTCCTTTCTTTCTTTCTTTCTTTCTTTCTTTCTTTCTTTCTTTCTTTCTTTCTTTCTTTCTTTCTTTCTTTCTTTCATCTGTCAAGATAGAGTTTCTATGTGGAGTTCTGGCTGTTGTACGGCCCCCTATGTATACCAGCTTCCCTTAAGGTCACAGAGATCATCCTTTCTTGGAATTCCAACTGATTGACGGTATATACTACAACCAGCTGGTATTTTCTTTACTTTATTTTTCCAGGAAGAAAAAAAGGTTGGGCTGTTCAAATTTTGTAGAAAAGAAGAAAGTTCCCTGGTCACATGTCTTACCTTTATTGAAAACAAGTGTTACGTTACAATAAACTTTTCACACTGTGATGGACAGAAAGGATTGAGTTTGCCTTTCTTCCAGTGTAGAGAAAGCATTGTCCTCCCTTCCATTGTTTAATAAACTTGACAGTAAACAGAAAAAAAAAAACAAACTTTTTTCAGTGAATTTGCATTCATGGAAAGAGATCAAACCTTACAAAAGGTGTTTTTCATCTATTTTCTGTGTGATTTCTGTTTTTCAATGTGACTGTTACATATATATATATATATATATATATATATATATATATATATATATATATATTTCCAATGGATAGAGATGAATAACATTTCATCTATATCATGGGTGAGGATTGGCTTTTGAAGGGTACCATTTTCAGGAGAAACACAAAACTGTTCCTAGGGACCCAAATCTCAAAGTCAGACCTCAAAGTCCTGCATTACTTGCCAAAGGGTAGAGAGATACAAGATTATGGTACAGAACCAAAAATAATCAAGAGATCAGACCTGTGAAATTTTTAAGTGCCTAATAATTATCATATTTTTAGATTCTGCAGGAGCCAATGCACAGTGTGATCCATGTATCTCATTCTTAAATGAAAATGCAAATGATCCATGCCAGGAATGAATTTCAAATTTTTAATTCTTATTTTTGTTTCTTTAAACTTTCACTTCATGAATGCACTCAAGCCTGTGTAGATTCTAAGCTCTGTAAGTAAGTGAAATCATTTCCTCATTAAGGGAACAATATCAGAAAATCATGAGGAAGGCATGCAAGTCATATGTAAGTTAATAGATCTATCATTGCCAAGTATCAACCATTCACCAGTGTTTCTACTGAGAAGTACATAGAAAAGAGCATTGGCATGGGAATGTTGTCAAACAATGGGGTTAAGTGTTCTGCAAAGAGAACACGAAGGTACTGTTGTGTGGCAGTTTCTCCCAAAGTGCCTTGTAACTTAGGATGTTCTCCAGGAAGTTAATTAGCTCTATGGAAGTAAACAAACCAAAAGTCCTTAGAAGTGCTGAAGTCATACCTGATGCCAGTAACTACTGACACTATTTATGCAGTAAGAACTTCTGAGGAGACAGAGATTGACTCGACTTCCTGGAAGAGAGGCCACCCATACTGTCAGGAAGATCCAAGAGAGCTGCCAAGCTCCCTAGAAGATATTACTCAAGCTGTGCAGTTGCCAACAAGGCATGAAGAGAGCCACAGGATTTCCAGCTTCATTAGTCATCACTTCTGATGGGTGATGTAACTAGAAGTAACCCAAATCCTCACTTCTAGAAAGAACCCACTGACTTTACTAGTTTGTCTGGTTGAGTTTTGTTTCTTTTGTTACGTTGTTCAATTGTTACTTCTCTATGTAGGGTGAGTGGACCTTTTTCATGACTCTTTATGAATACTGACAAAACACATGACTATATCCACTGGCAGTCTGAAATAATCAATATTAGAAATTAAATTTAAAAATTATTTCATATAATTTTTAACTTTCAAAATTGATAAAGAATGTTAACTACCATTAGAGTATCACAGTATTTTGTATTTGAGATACTTCATTTTATATTGGTTTACATGTACATCCTTTTTATTTTAAATTATTTATTCTTTTAGTCAATTTCTCCTAATCTCATTACCTAGCCCAGACTATCATCCTACCCTCTCCTGCTGCTTCAGCTTCTTTAAAGATACCAATATCTCTCACACACCACCAGAGGTTTATCTCTTACAATTTTATCTCACTATTGATCCTTTATTCATCAGTTTCATACTCTCCTATGTACTCACACATGATGCAGTCCTATTTTCAAATATACTTTAGAAGTCATTATTGCGTTTCTGGTATTACAATATAACCACTCAGGACATTCATTTCTTGTTTTAGACAGTTGTTTTGCTGAATCATATTCTTGTAAAGCCATATTAGAAGAGTCCTGCTACTATGATGGTCTAAGGAAAATGTTCAGGATCTGGAAGATAAGCAGTATATTCAAGATCAGTCAGTCAGTCACAAATTTAATTTATCTGCTTTCTGATCACACATATAATCCTCATTTTCATTTTTTAACTTAAATTTGTAAAAGTTCCTTTTATTTCAGATTCTACACAAATGGTAAAAAAGTTGATTCCGTTGGAAAATAGAGATGGCTTAGTAGACACAGTTGCTTGCAGCAAATCCTCATGTCCTGAATTCAATATTTAGAAAAACCACAAAGAGAATCAATTCTTGGAAGCTATTATCAATACATAAAAACATGAAAAATACTACTTTTCCTTAATCTAAGGGTAAGGACTACTTAGATAACCCATTGATTTGTTTTCTGTGTTTTATACAGGACATACCATAGTCATTCAAACACACATAACCACAAACATGACAAGGAAATGGGGCCAACTGTGAGTGCTAGAGTAAAACTATGGAGGAAAAATCAGAAACTAAGTTTATTTTACATTATGCTGGCATCTCTTGAGAAACACACACACACACACACACACACACACACACACACACACGCACACGCACACACTATCAATAGTATTTCAAAGGATTTTAGGCATGCAAGAAATGCCCCAATCTCCTTAGTCACAGTTCACAGAGGAAGGTAAGGAATTTCCCTCTTCTGAAACTGGCACTTGCCTTTTAGCTATTGCCACTTCATGGTGATTAAAACTGAGGCCCTCTCAACCAGAAGTGAAGCTTTCAGGGAAAAATAAAAGGATACACATAGAACTCTGCTTACTTGTACCAAAAGTATAAGGAAACTACCCCTCTGGTAGATGGCAAACATACCTTTATCTAATAGTTACCTAGTGTGCTTTGCAAAGTCATGCCTTTGTTGATCCACATAGATCAAGATCGTCACAGGTCAAATGATACTTTTAGCATTTTCTTTCTTTTACTTTTTTTTTAATTGGATGTTTTTAAAATCTAGTATGTGTATCCTCACTGGAGAAAGTACATCCCGAGGGAAGACCTTGAGAATTCATAGTTGAGCTGAGCTTCACATTCTCTTTCTGGTTCCTGTCAGTGCAGTAACCTGCTTCTTTCCTGCTCCTGTTTGCATGTCTTCCCCCATGGTGAGCCTTGTCATTCAGGAATTATAATGTGCCCATTTCTCGAATAAAAGTCTGAACAAATAATGCAGTTTGTAGACTTTTTGAACCAATTTAAGAAAAGGATGGAGAAAATTTAAAATTTTAGCAAATGTAGCCCTATGATTCTGTAAGCAAAGCATAATGAGCCATTCTGGAAGAAGTATGTAAGACCAGATTATCTGTATGATATATGTACATATATGTGTGCATGAGTCTATCCAAAGAGACCTTCTACAGTGATATGAGGACTATGATGACCTGAGGCCTAAGAAACAGTCCAAATACTATATTAAGACACCAGTAAGGATATACAAAATTATCAGATTCTTACTAATATTTTGAAAAATAAGTACTATAAAAACTGCACTTTAACCTAAAATGTCCGCAATGTTGATTTAAATTTCAATGATTATGGAGAGCTTAGAGTGTTGCAACACTTGAACCAAATTTTTGGATAAAAATTAGTAGTCATTTGCTATATGTTTTCACCTTATCAACTATTGAACTATATGCAAGTCTCTCTAAATCTATAAACATCTGTAACTGTTGCATCAAACAATGAAAAAAATTAAGAACCAGAGGTTGTAGCAAAATACTATAAAGCATTGTTTTATTGACAATACATATGTGTTTCACTTACAAACTCACAGTAGCTCTGTTTGCCCAGACAAATCCTGAATAAGATTAAGTAGTCAGCACTCTAGCATTAGGAATGTTCATACTAATAAAGACTGTCCCTTAATGAACTATTGGATGGGAGAAGAAGAGTGAGTCAATATTTTCAGAGACTGGACTCTGGTAGGTTTTCTATGTTCCAGTGGATGGATCTATACCCATGTTTAAATGGATAATACTAATTGTACTGGGAGTTATGGTGTGACCAAATAACATTAGAGATAGAATGCAGGGAGGGACTCAATGAGAATTTTTGGTGTTACATGTGTACAAATCCTCAAAGATTAAATTAAAATAAATCTTTATATTTTAAAATAAATAATATTTAATTAAAATTTAAATTTTAACGTATATTAGAATTTTATTGCTTTAAATTAGATAATGCCAGTGTGCTACTTTTCACAGCCCTACTATCTAGTAATAATTGATGTTTAATAGGCAAAAACTGAACTGATCAAGAACTTCATGTATTTCAATCATGAATAAAGATATAATTTGTCTGTGATGTAAGAATAGGAAAATTCTCTAGGGAGAAGAAAGCAATCCAAATACAAAATGAGCATAGCCATCATATTAGTGTTGAGATAGCATGTCATATGCTGTTCCTATAAGAGTCTGTCAGAAGACCCCCACTCAATAAGGCCACAGAGACCAGAATTGCTGCAATTTGCAAGAGGTTTATTGTTCCAATGTACGTTGGGATCCCCTAGCATGCAGGCAAGAGGAGACCTGGAGCTCACAAAACACACACTATTTATAAACATTTTGGTCGGGAATTCCTCAGTTGCCTGAGTTGGAAGACTGTGATTGGTTACACTCAGCAACATTTAAAATTATTGTTCCACTCAAATGGGAAGGTAGTTTTCTTCATTTGACCCTGTCCTGCCCATTTGTGGATTATATAGTATTTCCTGCCATTATCTTTTTACCAAGTCACTTCCCTCTCTGGCCTCACCCTAGGCAGGATGGTTCCATGTTTAGGCCACTTCCTTATCTATCCTCACCCCAGGCAGTCATGGGCAGAAAGGGAGATTTTAGTCAGCCTGTGAATCCTTGGTTGTGGGGAGCTGGCCTACTATTTCTGACAGGGTTCTCCCATTCCAGTGCTGGCATCACAGTTCATGCTTTTGTCTATGTCTAGCATTTTCATGTGGGTTCTGGGAACAAACTCAAGTCTGTTCTTTACAAGGAAAATACTTTACTAATGAACTTACTGTTTTGTTTCTCTATGTGCTCCTTTGATCATCTAATGACCAGTAGGGCTTATAGGAAATACTACTCCATGCAAAAAGGAAAAAAATGTTCTTAGCCATTTTATAACTTCTTCTTAGAGAAAAAAAATTTAATTGTTCTTGATTCATTTTATTTATTTATTTATTTATTTATTTATTTATTTATTTATTTTTGTATTCTCTGAGACAAGGAAATGAGATTTATACCTTTTGGGCCCTTGGAGATCCCTGATGTTAAAAAAAATACCTTCCATAATTTTATTTTAAAAATTATATTAGATATCAGAGTTGCTGTCTAAGTGGTTAAAGCATTTTCTGTACATGAGTGAGAACTTTGGTTTGGATCTCCAGATTGAACATAAATGTTTGGTGTAGGGGAAGGCTTACATGCAATTCCAACTTCTGAAAATGATACTAAAAATTAAACCAGCAACTAAAGAGGCCCCTGGCATATTTGGAGCCTACCACTTACTTGCCTAGACTTAGTGGGATCCAAGGTGCCTATTCCTATACATTCTTCATGCCCCAGGGAAGACTGGTGTGTGCGTGGGGGGTGAGATAGGTGTAGGTGACTGGGTGAGGAGTTGGGTGGGAGGGTGGAGGAACACACTCTCAGAGGCAAAGGGGAGGGGTGCTTGGACGAAGAACTCTTGGCGAGAGAACTGGGAAAGGTGACAACATTTGGAATGTAAAGAAGATATTTTTAAAATAGGAAAAAATGAAAAAATTAATATTTTTTCTTAAAGTTTCAGATGTATTAATTTCTTATAAATCCTGTACTAAAATGTAATTTAAATAGGTACTTTCACGATCATTTCATGCATATCAGTTTAATAAATTATGCTAACTTAATCTAGCAATATCAATTTCCTAATAAAAGAGGAAATTAGGCTATAGGTGGTTCAGAGGAAGAGTTTTCATAACATTGACCATTTCTTTTTCCCTTCTCCCTGTCCTTCATATCCCTATCCAACTTCTCCTCCTCTTCATGTTCTCTGCATTTTTCTTTTTGTGTTTTATTTGGTTTTCTGTTTGTATCTGTTATTATTGTTGTGTTTTGTTTTCTTTATTTTTTGAAACATGAATTCATATATCCCATGCAACCATTGAACTCATTATGTAGCTAAAAGTTGCCTGGATTTGTGATCCTCTGGCCTCCTTACCTTCTGAGTTGTAGAGTTACTCAAATATACCACCATGACTAACAGAAATGGAGGTACAGACCATCAAACCCAGAAGGTTATACATGCTAGATATTGTAGTTCATGATGGTTGATACTGCTGTTCTTCTGATGAGGTGGCCATCCACTAAAGCTCCTACAATCCTTTTCCTAACTCTTCCATAGGGATTGTGTAGGATGTTTGCACAATGGTTGGGAGTAAGAATCTGTACCTGTCTAACTGATGGTAAAGCTTCTCAGGAGACAGTTATACTAGGCTTCTGGCTGCAAGCACAAAATGGAATCAGTAATAGAGCTGTGGATTGGTCCCAATCCATGGGAGAGCTCCAAATTTGGACCAGTCACTAGACAGCCTTTCCTTCAGAATCAGCCTCAGCCTCAGCCTCATTTTTGTCCCTTCATTTTCTTTAGGTAGAAAGAATTCTGGGTCAAAAATCTTGAAGAAAGCTTGATGACTCTGTCACAGGAGGTGGTCTCTTCATAACATGTCTCCCTATTGTTGGGAATTTTGGCTAGCCTTCTCACTTGAGTTCTGGGAGTTTCTCACATATTACATCTCTAGGACATTCTAGAGGTTCAGTCTGCCACCCAACTCCACCCCAACAGCTGCATATTTCCACTCATGCTCTAGGCCTTCTGGGCTTCTCTCTTATTACCAACATACCATCCAACCATTTTCCCTTTCACCTTTCCTTTCTTACCCAGGTCCCTCTGCTTCCTGTGATTATTTTATTCCTCTAAGTATAAGTAAAGCATCTTCACTTTGACCTTGATTCTTGTTCAACTTTTATAGTCTATAGGTTATACTATGACTATGCTTTAAGTTTAGGCTAACATCCACATATCAGTATATTCATATGATGCATGTCCTTTTCAGTGTGGGTTACATCATTCAGGATGATATTTTCTAGTTCCATCTATTTGCCTGCAAACTTTATGATGTCCTCATTCTTAATAGCTGAATAATATCCCATTATGTAAAATAACCACATTTTCTGTTTCCATTCTTCTGTTGAGAGACAACTGTTTTTTTCCAGTTTTGAGTTATTATTACTGTTATTAAAAAAAAAAAGCTGCTATGAACTAGTTGAGCATATGATATTGTGTGGTAGAGCTTCTTTTGGGTTTATGCCCAGGAGCAGTATAGGTGCATCTTACAGTTAGAACTGTTTTCAATTTTCTGAGGAAACTGCAGATTGATTTTCAAAGTGGTTGTGCCAGTTTGCAATCACATCAGCAATGGAGGAGTGTTCCTTTTTTTCTCCATACTTGGTAGCATATGCTGCCACTTTAGGTTTGATCTTAAGTATTCTGAGCGGTTTAAGGTGGAAACTCAGAGATATTTCAATCTGCATTTCACTGATGACTAAGGATGTATAAAATTTAAGTGTTTCTAGGAGTGTCAGATAAATTCTGTTAGATTATTCTGTTATAAATTCTCTGTTTAGCCCTGCATCCATTTTTAATTGGATTCTTTGGATTTTTGGAGTCTAATATAAGTTTCTTGTATATTTTGGATACTAGCCCTCTATCCAAAATTGGATTATTGATCATCATTTCCCAATCTGCAAGTTGCAATTTTGGCCTACTGAAAATATTCTTTGTCTTACAGAGTCTTTTCTATTTCATAAGGTCTCATTTGACAATTTTGGTCTTAGACCCTGAGCCACTGGTTATGTGATCAGGAAAAAAAATTCCCTCTGCCAATGTGATCAAGACTATTTACCACTTTCTCTTCTTTTAGATTAAGTGTATCAGGTTTTGTGTTGAGATCTTTCATCACTTGGTCTTGATGTTTGTATAATGTGATAAATAGGGATCAATTTTCATTCTTCTAAAAGCAGAAGACCAGTTAGACCAGAGACATTCTTTTTAATGCTTTCTTTTTTTCACTGTATGGTTTTGGCTACTTTGTTAAAGATCAATTGTCCATAGATATGTGGGTTTATTTCTGGGTCTTCAATTCTTTTCCAGTGATTCACCTGTATAGCTTTGTAACAATACCATGAGGTGATTATTTGTTTGTGTGTTTCTTGTCATATTTGCTTGTTTTTTTTGTTTGTTTGTTTTGTTTTGTTCTTGTTTTTTTTTTTATGATTACTGCTCTGTAGTATATCTTGAGGTTAGGAATGGTAATTTTCCCAGAAATCCCTTTATCATTCAGATTTGTTTTGGCTTTTCTTCGATTTTTGTTTTTCCTTATAAATGTCAAAAAATCTCTTTCCATGTCCGTGAGGAATAGTCTTGGGATTTTGATAGGAATTGCATTGAACCTGGGGAGTGCTTTTGGAAAGATTGGTATTTTCAAATATTAATCCTACCAATCTTTGAGCATGGGAAATCTTTCCATCTTCTGAGGTATTTGATTCCTTTCGGGGGGCTTGAAGATCTTGTCTTATAAATATTTCTCTTGGTTAGAGTTAAACCAATATAGCTTATATTATTTTATTTGTATCTACTATGTAGGTTGGTGTTTAGCTAATTTTGTTCTGCATCCCAATTATAATTTTTATAAAGGATGGGTCCTGATTTTTTAAGTGAATATTATGTTCAGCTTGTTTATTGAAGTTGTTTATCAACTTTAAGAGTTCTTTGGTAGAATTTGTGTGGTCCTTATTTATACTATCTTATCATATACAAATAGTGATACAAACAGTGATTTATATCCCATTGATTGCCTTTTGTTGTCTAGTTTAAATGTCTAGAATGTCAAGTATTATGTTACACAGGAGAGAGTGAGCAGCTTTTTTCTTATTCCCAATTTTGGTGGAATTTCTTCAAGTGTCTCCTATTTAATTTGATATTGGCTGGTGATTGGTTGTATATTTTTTTTCTTACATTTTTATAAAATTGGGTATTTCTTGTTTACATTTCAAATGTTATTCCTTTCCTGGTTTCCTGTCCAACCCTTCTCTTTCTCCCCTTCTACATGATTGTTCCCCTCCCCATCCATCCCCCATTACCGCCCCCCAACAATCCCCTACACTGGGGGTCCAACCTTGGCAGGACCAAGGACTTCCCCTTCCACTGGTCCCCCAACAAGGCTATTCACTGCTACATATGAAGTTGGAGCCCAGGGTGAGTCCATGAGCACAAAGTGCTATCCCATAGCCAAAGCTCTGTCCCATATTTTTTCCTGTCTGAAAGAAATGAAGGGATGGAAATGAAGATGAGCCTGAGGGAAAAAAAAAGGTTAGCTACAGTCTCAGAGTGGGTTCCACAGCAAGGGGAGGCCCTAAGACCTGACACCATTATTGAAGCTATGGAACATTGACAAAAAGGGACCTATCATGATTGCTCTCCAAAGAAGCTCTCCAAAAGAGCTCTTCAAGCAGCTGAAAGAGCCAGGTGTAGATATGTGGTCTCAACCATGAAACAGAAGCTGCTAATCCCTCTGGTTGAATTAGGGAAAAGATGGAGGTAGCTAAGGAAGAGGGCATCCCTGTAGGACTGTAGAAGAACTAGCACCTTTAATTGACCTGGACCCGTGAGATCTCTTAGACACTAGATCACCAACAAGGAAGCATACACCAGCAGAGATGAGGCCTCCTATATATATTGCAGAGTAATCCCAGGTCTGGGTTCAGTTGGAGAAGACGAACTTCAACCTTAAAAGACTGATGGCCCCTGGAAATTTAGAGATCAGGTGGGTTATGTCGGGTAGGGATACTGTTGTGGAGATTGGTGGGTAAGGAAAGGGGTAGGCAGGGAGCAGGTATGGGATGTGGAACTCTCAGAGAGGTGGTCCAGGTGGGGAATAAAATCTGGAGTGTAAAAATGAATGAACAAATAAATAAATAAATAAATAAATATGTGCATAATAGGTGACAAAAATACAGAATGAGAGCATCTGAGAAAATGAACATATAATGGGCAACTTTAAAAATGCACAAAGGTAGGTAGCTACAAAAATTAATTTTTGGTAGGTGGCTAAGGAAACACACACACAGTAGTCAGGGAAAAATGCATACACAGTGGGAAATTTGTGCACACATGGTAGGAGGCTAAGAAAATTTGCACACAGGGGAAGGTAAAAGTGCATACATGTTGAGTAGCTGCAAAGTTCTTACAAGCTGGAGAGATGGCTCAAAAATTAAAAGATATGCTTGTCCCTCAGAAGAAAAGATTTGATTCACAGCAGCCATATCAGGAATCACTAAACTTCTTCTAAAACCAGCTCCAATAGACACACACACAGAGACAAACATACAGACATAAATAAAAATAAAATAAACATTTCCTTTAAAAAAGCATATGCTAAATTCGATTGTGTTTAATATTATAAATCTGAAAATAAAAGATTAGTCTTAATATACATCACATTACTCCTCTTTGTCAAATAGGCAGTCTCTCTCTTTCTCTCTCTCTCTCTCTCTCTCTCTCTCTCTCTCTCTCTCTCTGTGTGTGTGTGTGTGTGTGTGTGTGTGTGTGTTTGTATTGTACCTTTGTCTTTCTATTCAATAAATATTGGATTTTTTAATCTTAAGTGTTTTTATTTTATTTTTCCTGAAATGAAGAAAACACATTGAGGGTCACGGAAGCAGCATGTCCCCTGAGGTCCAGACACCTCCCAGACCTGAAGGGACCTATCAACAGCTTTCAGCACCCAAATTCCGTGGGAGGGAGAGCTAAACTTTCAGAGGGGCAGACACACTTGGGAAGCCAGAAGAGACTACACTCTGCCCACATATCTGAACACAGAGGAAAACACATAATGCCATCTGGGACCCTGGTAAACGGAGGGCTCCGGGAAAAAACGGCGCAGGCCCTCCTTGTTCCTGCCCTCAAGGAGAGCTCAAAAGCAGCCCTCCCACGAGCAACTAGAGCTGCAGGACCACAGGTAAGACAAACTGTTCTGCTCCAAGCAACCTGCCTGGTGGACCCAGGACACAGTCCCACAGGAAAAGATGAAGACTAGTGGGCAGGAAAGACTACACACCCAAAAGCAGAATACCCCATTCCCATAACTGGCTGAAAGAAAACAGGAAAAGAGGTCTACAGCACTCCTGATACACAGGCTTATAGGACAGTCTAGCCACTGTCAGAAATAGCAGAACAAGGCAACACCAGAGACAACCTGATGGCGAGAGGCAAGCACAGGAACCCAAGCAACAGAAACCAAGACTACAAGGCAACATTTGAGCCCAATTCTCCCAGCAAAGCAAACACTGAATATCTAAACATGCCAGAAAAGCAAGATCTAGATTTAAAATCACATTTGAACATGATGCTGGAGGACTTCAAGAAAGACATGAAGAACTACCTTAGAGAAACGCAGGAAAATGTTAATAAACAAGTAGAAGCCTATAGAGAGGAATCACAAAAATCCCTGAAAGAATTCCAGTAAAACAAAATCAAACAGGTGAAGGAATTAAAAATGGAAGTAGAAGCAATTAAGAAAGCAAAAAGGGAAACAAGCCAGGATATAGAAAACCAAGGGAAGAGACAAGGGGCTGAAGATACCAACATCACCAACAGAATACAAGAGATAGAATAGAGAATCTCAGGAACAGAAGATTCCATAGAAATCATTGACACAAAGGTCAAAAATAATATAAAACGGAAAAAGCTACTGGGCCAAAATGTACAAGAAATCCAGGACTCAATGAGAAGATCAAACCTAAGGATAATAGGTATAAAAGAGTGAAGACTCCCAGCTCAAAGGACCAGTAAATATCTTCACCAAAATCATAGAAGAAAACTTCCCTAACCTAAAGAAAGAGATGCCCATAAACATACAAGAAGCCTACAGAACACTAAATAGATTGGATCAGAAAAAACAAATCTGTCACAAAATAATCAAAACACCAAATACACAAAAGAAAGACAGAATATTAAAAAGCAGTAAGGGAAAAAGGTCAAGTAACATATAAAGGCAGAACTATCAGAATCACACCAGACTTCTCACCAGAGACATTGAAAGCCATAAGATCCTGCACAGATGTCATACAGACCCTAAGAGAATACAAATGCCAGACCAGGTTACTGTATCCTGCAAAACTCTCAATTAACATAGATGGAGAAACCAAGATATTCCAAGACAAAACCAAATTTACAGAATATCTTTCTACAAATCCAGCGCTACAAAGGATAATAAATGGTCAAGGCCAATATAAGGAGGTAAGCTACACCTGAGAAAAAGAAAGAAACTAATCATCTTGGCAACAAAAGAAAGAGAAGAAAAGCACACAAACCTGACCTCACATGCAAATATGAATATAACAGGAAGCAATAATCACAATTCCTTAATATCTCTCAACATCAGTGGTCTCATCTCTCCAATAAAAAGACATAGATTGACAAACTGGATATGCAATGAGGACCCTGCATTCTGCTGTCCACAGGAAACACACCTCAGAGACAAAAACAGACACTACCTCAGAGTGAAAGGCTGGAAAACAACTTTCCAAGCAAATGGTCTGAAGAAACAAGCTGGAGTAGCTATTCTAATATCAAATAAAATCAAGTTTCAACTAAAAGTCATCAAAAAAGATAAGGAAGGACACTTCATATTCATCAAAGGAAAAATCCAACAAGATGAACTCTCAATCCTAAATCTCTATGCTCCAAATACAAGGTACCTGCATACATAAGAGAAACCTTACTAAAGCTCAAACCACACATTGCACCGGACACAATAATAGTAGGAGATTTCAACACTCATCAATGGACAGAACATGGAAATAGTAGGAGATTTCAACTCTCATCAATGGACAGATCGTGGAAACAGAAATTAAACAGATACATAAACAGACTAAGAAAAGTCATGAACCAAATTGACTTAACAGATATTTATAGAATATTCTATCCTAAAACAAAAGAATATAACTTCTTCACACCAACTCATGGTACTTTCTCCAAAATTGACCAGATAATGGGTCATAAAACAGGGTTCAATAGATACAGAGAGATAGAACTGATTCCATGTGTCCTATCAGACCACCGGGGGTAAATCTGGTCTTCAATAACAATAAGGGAAGGACGCCCACATATACATGGAAGTTGAACAATGCTCTACTCAATGATAAACTGGTCAAGGAAGAAATAAAGAAAGAAATTAAAGGCTTCTTAGAATTCACTGAAAATGAAGGTACAACATTCCAAAACTTGTGGGACACAATGAAAGCTGTATGAAGAGGAAAACTCATAGCTCTGAGTGCCAGCAGAAACAGGAGAGAGCATATATGAGCAGCCTGACAACACACCTAAAAGCTCTAGAACAAACAGAAGCAAATACACACAGGAGGAGTAGAAGACAGCAAATAATCAAACTCAGAGCTGAAATCAACCAAGTAGAAAGAAAAAGGACCACACAAAGAATCAATAGAACCGGCTGTTTACCGGGAGTCCCAAACCTGCAGATCTCGGCCAGCAGTAGCTCTCTGCTCCCAGACCCCATGGGAGAGAGACCTCACTGCCTGGTCAGGTGGGCACTCCTGAGGCTGCAGAGTGGAAGAGACCACCAACACTGCCCACCCCTGCCCACATCCCTGGCCCAAGAGGAAACTGTATACAGCCTCTGGGTTCCCATGGGGAAAGGCCCAGGAGCAGAAGGACCCCTGCACCTAAGACACCGCTGGAACCTGAAGGAACAGACCAGATAAACAGTTCTCTGCACCCAAATCCCGTGGGAGGGAGAGCTAAACCTTCAGAGAGGCAGACACACCTGGGAAACCAGAAGAGACTGCACTTTGCACACATCTCTAATGCCAGAGGAAAACACCAAACGCCATCTGGAAGCCTGGTGCACAGAGGCTCCCGGAAAGGGCAGCGCAGACCTTCCTGGTTGCTGTCGCCTCGGAGAGCTCGTAGGCAGTAACCCACGAGCAAACTTGAGCCTCAGGACCAAAGGTAAGACCAACTTTTGTGCTGCAAGTGACCTGCCTGGTGAACACCAGACACAGGCCCACAGGAAGAGCTGAAGGCCTGGAGATAGGAAAAAAAGCAAGCAAGTAAAAGATTTGTACAATAAGAACTTCAAGACTCTGAAGAAAGAAATTGAAGAAGTCCTCAGAAGATGGAAAGATCTCCCATGCTCATGGATTGGCAGGATTAATATAGTAAAAATGGCCATTTTACCAAAAGCGATCTACAGATTCAGTGCAATCCCCATCAAAATACCAATCCAATTCTTCAAAGAGTTAGACAGAACAATTTGCAAATTCATCTGGAATAACAAAAAACCCAGGATAGCTAAAACTATCCTCAACAATAAAAGGACTTCAGAGGGAATCACTGTCCCTTAACTCAAGCAGTATTACAGAGCAATAGTGATAAAAACTGCATGGTATTGGTACAGAGACAGACAGATAGACAAATGGAACAGAATTGAAGACCCAGAAATGAACCCACACACCTATGGGCACTTGATTTTTGACAAAGGAGCCAAAACCATCCAATGGAAAAAAGATAGCATTTTTAGCAAATGGTGTTGGTTCAACTAGAGGTTAACATGTAGAAGAACGCATATTGATCCATACTTATCACCCTGTACAAAGCTTAAGTCCAAGTGGATCAAGGACCTCCACATCAAACCAGATACACTCAAACTAATAGAAAAAAAACTAGGAAAGCATCTGGAACACATGGGCACTGGAAAAAATTTCCTGAACAAAACCCCAATGGCTTATGCTCTAAGATCAAAAATCGACAAATGGGATCTCATAAAACTGCAAAGCTTCTGTAAGGCAAAGGACACTGTGGTTAGGACAAAACGGCGACCAACAGATTGGGAAAAGATCTTTACCAATCCTACAACAGATAGAGGCCTTATATCCAAAATATACAAAGAACTCAAGAAGTTAGACCGAAGGGAGACAAATAACCCTATTAAAAAATGGAGTTCAGAGCTAAACAAAGAATTGACAGCTGAGGAATGCCAAATGGCTGAGAAACACCTAAAGAAATGTTCAACATCTTTAGTCATAAGGGAAATGCAAATCAAAACAACCCTGAGATTTCACCTCACACCAGTGAGAATGGCTAAGATCAAAAACTCAGGTGACAGCAAATGCTGGCGAGGATTCGGAGAAAGAGGAACACTCCTCCATTGTTGGTGGAATTGCAGAGTGATACAACCATTCTGGAAATCAGTCTGGAGGTTCCTCAGAAAATTGGTCATTGAACTGCCTGAGGATCCAGTTATACCTCTCTTGGGCATATACCCAAAAGATGCCCCAACATATAAAAAAAAAAACGTGCTCCACTATGTTCATCGCAGCCTTATTTATAATAGCCAGAAGCTGGAAAGAACCCAGATGCCCTTCAACAGAGGAATGGATACAGAAAATGTGGTACATCTACACAATGGAATATTACTCAGCTATCAAAAACAATGACTTTATGAAATTCGTAGGCAAATGGTCGGAACTGGAAAATATCAAACTGAGTGAGGTAACCCAATCCCAGAAAAACACACATTATATGCACTCATTGATAAGTGGCTATTAGCCCAAATGCTTGAATTACCCTAGATGCCTAGAACAAATGAAACTCAAGACGGATGATCAAAATGTGAATGCTTCACTCCTTCTTTAAAAGGGGAACAAAAATACCCTTGGCAGGGAATAGAGAGGCAAAGATTGGAACAGACACAGAAGGAGCACCCATTCAGAGCCTGCCCCACATGTGGCCCATGCATATACAGCCATCCAATTAGACAAGATGGATGAAGCAAGGAAGTGCAGGCCGACAGGAGCCGGATGTAGATCTCTCCCGAGAGACACAGCCAGAATACAGCAAACACAGAGGTGTATGCCAGCAGCAGACCGCTGAATTGAGAGTGGGACCCCCCGCTGAAGGAATCAGAGAGTGAACAGGAAGAGCTTGAAGGGGCTGGAGACCCCATGTGTACAACAATGCCAAGCAGCCAGAGCTTCCAGGGACTAAGCCACTGCCTGAAGACTATACATGGACTGACCCTGGACTCTGACCTCATAGGTAGCAGTGAATATCCTAGTAAGAGCACCAGTGGAAGGGGAAGCCTTGGGTCCTGCTAGGACTGAATCCCTAGTGAACTGGATTGTTGGGGGGAGGGCGGCAGGAGGGGAGGATGGGGAGGAGAGCACCCATAAAGAGGGGGAGGTGGGGGGGATGTTTGCCCGGAGACTGGGAGGGGAATGACACTCAAATATATATAAAAAATACTCAAGTTAATAAAAAAAAAAAAAAAATCAACAGAACCAAAAGTTGGTTTTTTGAGAAAATCAATAAGAGAGATCAACCCTTAATCAGACTAATGATAGGACACAGAGAGTGTGTCCATGTTAATAAAATCAGAAATAAAAAGGGACACATAACTACAGAATCAGAGGAAATTCAAAAAATCATCATATCCTATTACAAAAGCCTATATTCACAAAAACTTGAAAATCTGCAGGAAATGGACCATTTCCTAGACAGATACAAGGTACTGAAGTTAAATCAGGAACAGAAAAACCATTTAAACAACCCCATAACTCCTAACAGAATAGTAGCAGTCATTAAAGAGCTCCCAACCAAAAAGAGCCCAGATCCAGAGAGGTTTAGTGCAGAATTCTATCAGACCTTCATAGAAGAGCTCATACCAATACTATCCAAACTATTCCACAAAATTGAAACAGATGGAGCACTACCGAATTCCTTCTATGAAGCCACAATTACTCTTATACCTAAACCACACAAACCCCCCCCCAAAAAAAGAGAACTTCAGACCAATTTCCCTTATGAATATCGACGCAAAAATACTGAATAAAATTCTGGGAAACTGAATCCAAGAGCACATCAAAACAATCATCCACCATGATCAAGTAGGCTTCATTCCTAGCATGCATGCAGGGATGGTTTAATATATGGAAAACCATCAACATAATCCATTATGTAAACAAACTGAACGGTCAAAACCACATGATCATTTCATTAGATGCTGAGAAATCATTTGACAATATTCAACACACCTTCATGATAAAATTCATGAAAAGGATAGGAATTCAAGGCCCATACCTAAACATAGTAAAAGCCATATAGAGAAACCAATAGCTAACATTAAAATAAATGGACAGAAACGTGAAGCAATCCCACTAAAATCAGAGACTAGTCAAGGCGGCCCACTCTCTCCCCACTTATTCAATATAGTTCTTGAAGTTCTAGCCAGAGCAATCAGACAACAAAAGGAAATCAAGGGGATACAGATTGGAAAAGAAAATGTCAAAATATCACTATTTGCAGATGATATGATAGTATATTTAAGTCATCCCAAATGTTCCACCAGAGAACTGCTAAACCTGTCAAACACCTTCAGTAAAGTGGCTGGTTACAAAATTAACTCAAATAAATCAGTAGCCTTCCTCTACACAAAAGAGAAACAAGCCGAGAAAGAAATTAGGGAAATGAAACCCTTCATAATAGTCCCAAATAATATAAAGTACCTGGGTGTGACTTTAACCAAGCAAATAAAAGATTTGTATGACAAGAACTTCAAGACTCTGAAGAAAGAAATTGAAGAAGATCTCAGAAGATGGAAAGATCTCCCATGCTCATGGATCGGCAGGATTAATATAGTAAAAATGGCCAAAAAGTGATCTACAGATTCAATGCAATCCCCATCAAAATATCAATCCAATTCTTCAAAGAGTTAGACAGAACAATTTGCAAATTCATCTGGAATAAAAAAAAACCCAGGATAGCTAAAACTATCCTCAACAATAAAAGGACTTCTACGTAATCACTATCCCTGAACTCAAGCAGTATTACAGAGCAATAGCGATAAAAACTGCATGGTATTGGTACAGAAACAGACAGATAGACCAGTGGAATAGAATTGAAGACCCAGAAATGAACCCACCTACCTATGGTCACTTGATTTTGACAAAGGAGCCAAAACCATCCAATGGAAAAAAGATAGCATTTTCAGCAAATGGTGTTGGTTCAACTGGAGGTTAACATGTAGAAGAACGCATATCAATCCATACTTATCCCCCTGTACAAAGCTTAAGTCCAAGTGGATCAAGGACCTCCACATCAAACCAGATACACTCAACCTAATAGAAGAAAAATTGGGGAAGCATCTCGAACACATGGGAACTGGAGAAATTTTCCTGAACAAAAGACCAATGTCCAATGCTCTAAGATCAAGAATCGACAAATGGGATCTCATAAAACTGCATAGCTTCTATAAGGAAAAGGACCCTCTTGTTAGGACAAAACGACAACCAACCGATTCAGGAAAAGATCTTTTCCAATCCTACAAAAGATAGAGTGCTTTTATCCAAAATATACAAAGAACTCAAGAAGTTAGACCGCAGGGAGACAAATAACCCTATTAAAAATTGGGTTCGGAGGTAAATAAAGAATTCACAGCTGAGGAATGCTGAATGGCTGAGAAACACCTAAAGAAATGCTCAACATCTTTAGTTATAAGGGAAATGCAAATCAAAACATTCCTGAGATGTCACCTCAT
The DNA here is from genome assembly GCF_011064425.1 of Rattus rattus. Lineage (NCBI taxonomy): Eukaryota > Metazoa > Chordata > Mammalia > Rodentia > Muridae > Rattus > Rattus rattus. The sequence continues at coordinate 78,581,427 of NC_046163.1, forward strand.
ACCAGTGAGAATGGCTAAGATCAAAAACTCAGGGGACAGCAAATGCTGAAGATGATGTGGAGAAAGAGGAACACTCCTCCATTGTTGGTGGGATTGCAGACTGGTACAACCATTCTGGAAATCAGTCTGGAAGTTCCTCAGCAAATTGGACATTGAACTACTTGAGGAGCCAGCTATACCTCTCTTCAGCATATACCCAATAGATGCCCCAACATGTAACAATGACACGTGATCCACTGTGTTCATAGCTTATTTATAATAGCCAGAAGCTGGAAAGAACCCAGATGCCCTTAAACAGAGAAATGGATACAGAAAATGTGGTACATCTACACAATGGAATATTACTCAGCTATCAAAAACAGTGACTAAGAAATTCATCGGAAAATGGATGGAACTGGAAAATATTATCCTGAGTGAGTTAACCCAATCATAGAAAAACACACATGGCATGCACTCATTGATATTTGGCCCAAATGCTTGAATTACCCTAGATGCACAGAACACATGAAACTCAAGAAGGATGACTAAAATGTGAATGCTTCACTCCTTCTTTAAAAAGGGAATAAGAATACCCTCCACAGGGAATAGGAAGGCAAAGTTTGGATCAGAGGCAGAAGGAGCACCCATTCAGAGCCTGCCCCACATGTGGCCCATATGTATACAGTCACAAAACTAGATAATATGGATGAAGCAAAGAAGTGCAGGCCGACAGGAACCGGATGTAGATCTCTCCTGAGAGACACACTCAGAATACAGCAAATACATAGGTGAATGCCCGCAGCAAACCACTGAATTGAAAATGGGACCCCTGTTGAAGGAATCAGAGAAAGGACTGGAAGAGCTTGATGGGTCTAGAGACCCCATATGAACAACAATGCCAAGCAACCAGAGCTTCCAGGGACTAAGCCACAAGCCAATGTCTATACATGGACTGACCCTGGGCTTCAACCTCATAGGTAGCAATGAATAGCCTAGTAAGAGCACCAGTGGAAGGAGAAGCCCTTGGTCCTGCCAAACTGAACACCTAGTGAAGGTGATTGTTGAGGGGAAGGTAGTAATTGGGGGAGGATGGGGAGCCGAAGCTCACGTAAAATGGGAGGGGGAGGTTTTAAGGGGATGTTGGTCTTTAAACTGGGAAGTTGAATAACAATCGAAATGTAAATAAGATATACTTAAGTTAATAAAGATTAAAAAATGAAAGAAAACAGTGAAACATTGAGGTTTAAATAGCAACCTCTTATTCTACTTATATAGCTTCAGTAAATAATCCAAATATAGTTGAAATTCAAATGATAGCAAGAACATCAAGACTGTATGATTTCTGTTTTCTGTGATGCCTTAAAACGTGGACAAATAATGAGAAATGTATTGGTTAAATTCTGTGCTCCTTGTGAACCTGAAATTCAGTCTCCTCTCTTTCAAACAGATATATGGATGGATTTGAAAGAATAGTGATAATAAATGTTCCTTCACTACAATATGTTTAAAAAAGTAGTAAGAGAAAATAATTAGCATTTGTCTTAAAGGTCCTGAAAAGTAATTAAAATGGAGTTTTGACAAGTGAGTTTTAAAAATCTTATGACCTCCAGAGAAGGGAATACAACTGTGATCCAAGCACCGAGGTACATTCTTTGGGCACATTGTAGCTTCTTTGGAAGTCAGAGATAGGACCTTCAAAGCTGAGGTTGTAAGGTCTAAGTCAATTGAGAGATGCTCTCTACTGAGTAAAATAGAGAAAACTATTAAAGAAGGCCCTCAGAGACAACAGCAGACCTACACATGTTTATGGTTATGTAAATATAAGCATGTATACCAATGTAAACATGTCTGTACACAACTGTGTATCATACATGTACACATACATAGAAATAAATTAATTAACAAATAAAAACAATGTGATTAAAGTAGATATTTAAACATTAAATTTACTATTATATTAAAAATTTGAATGAAGATATTTCAATGTCAAAGTACAATTTTGTTTGTTATGAAGCAGACAATAAATGTAGCATGTGTAATTTTGTAATTATTTCATGTACAAATATACTGATGATCTTTGCCCTGGAAGGTCAATAAGTATTTGTTTTTGTTTCTTGGTAACTTTCTCCATTCATAGCTTTCTTCTCAGTAGGGAAAAAAAGGTTGTGTTTGGGAGGTAATTTCCATTAACATTTAAAGTACTTCTCTGGTAGAAAAGAAAACCTAAATAATTACCTACTTGCAAAACACAGAATAAAGGGTAGCATATTGTTAAACTGGTTTTAAGTATGACTTTCCATTTTATTGATATCAGAAGTTGGAGGTCTTAAGAAGTGTCATTTTTCTCACTCTATTCTACATAGTTTAATGAGGAAAATTAAAGAAATAAGCTTTGGGTTTGATAGAGACTTGCATCAAGTGGTGAAATCTGAACACTTATATAAAAGAGTTGTAAATAAACACAATTAGAAAAAGCGAACTTGACAATGTTTTCACACTGAAACATGCTCAGAAGCATGAGTGACCCTCAGTTTTTACTCCACAAGATATTCTGGCCTAACCACCTGCTGTCCAATTGCATGCCATCTTTCATATCTATCTAGACCACTCCCAGAAAGCCTTTTCAAGAGAAGATCAACAGCATCTTATGAGTGTCATGCCCAGAGCTTCCTCAAGTGTCATTTGCAACACTGCAACACTAGAAGGAGTCTCATTATAGGTGGTGACTCTATCTATCCCTCGATATGGTGTGGTAAACACATATCTTGTGTACGGATCAAAGAGTATGGATTTATAAAAAGGATTGCTAGCATAAAATGGTACACATCTATCTTTGAGGAGACCATATACTTACTGCTAATCTCATGCAAATATTTGTACTGTTTGTACACAAATAATAATTCAAACAATTTACACATACAATATAAACAAATGACATGAAGAAAAAGTGTAAGAAAATATAAAGAAAATAGGAAAAGCAACATTTGTGGATATGAGTGCTAGCATTACATATACAGACTGCTGTGTCTTCTCTATCCCTTCCTCCCTCGTATTCTCTGACATTCAATCCATGGCTGTTCATACAAATCACTTTTATTGCAACTACACAGCCTAGAAGTACAAACAGTCACCTACTTCAATAATTTGTATTATATTGACTTTATATTTGTAAATTTATCTCAAAATTGCTTTTCATTAGTGCAGCATCTGTTGCCTTATTAGTAATTACTATTATTATAAGTATAAAACAATATAGATAATATTGATGGTCTTTTACTTATCTGTAAACTTACTTAAATTTTAACTTTGTGTGTAGGGACATAAACCTGTGCATAAGCATTTATGCATAGTAAAATTATTGGTGAATACCTGAACAGGTATCTGGATCCTGGAGTGGGAAAGAGTATCAGACATTTGATGACCCAACTAACCTATGTACTGAAAGTGAACTTTTAGCATCTGGAAGAGCAGTATGTATTCTTTATCTCCAAATTGTTCTCCAGACCCCAAAAGTGGCTCTCACAGTGATGATAAGAATGTTAAGAATGATATCCTCTTATTCAAGGAATGCATATATTCCTTGTATATGCAATTGTATACCATTCCTTTTTCATAGACATATATTGAATGGTTCAGTATGCACTACTGCAACCAATTTAAAATGGCATAAAAGTTATTTATTTTCATAATGATTTTATACATTCGATATACATATAATAAAATCAGGTAATAACTACAGATTATGTATGGAGAGGGGTATCAATGTAGTCCATCATTAGGCATGATAACACAAAAGTTATCGAGACCATGCCAGCTAGGGAAATCTATAAATGAATAGCAGACTCATGAGGCAAAAAGGGCAGAGTAGACAAACTGAGCAACTTACAAGGTGAACATGTCTGCAGAATCCCAGCTGTGAAAACTTCAAGAGTCAAAACAACTTTGAAAATAAACTAGTTTGTTTTAGGAAGAATTAAAATTATAAGTCAATCCTAGGAGGATATGGAGAATCATGCAAGTTATTAATTGGGATAACATGCCAGTCAAAATCAGATTCTATAGTTATTTAAAATCTCCAATAGTTGGGACAATTTAGATTTAAATGAGAACTACTAAAGCTACAGCCATACCTAGTTTCAAGTTATGCTACAGGAAAAATATAATAAAATATAGCAGATGCAAAAAATCAGTACATCTATCCATGTAACAGATTATCCCTCAAACAGAAACACACGATTACGATCAACAACAGAATTAACCCCCCCAAAACTTATTATTTACAAAGCCTTCAAAATCATATATTAGATGCCTTATACTCTGAGATCAAAAATCAATGAATGGGACTCCATAAATTTGCAAAGCTTCTGTAAGTCAAAGAACACCGTCATTAAGAAAAAACGGTAATCAACAGATTGGGAAAAGATCTTTACTAATCCAACACATGATGGAGGGCTAATATACAAAATATACAAAGAACTCAATCAGTTAGACTCCAGGGAATTAAATAATCCTATTTAAAATGGGGTACAGAGCTAAACAAAGAATGCACAGCTGAGGACCCACAGAGGTCCCAGGGAATAAACCACTGCTCTAACTGTATACAGAGATGGACCTATGTCTCCAGCCACATATGTAGCAGAGTATTGCCTTGTTCAGCATCAGAGGGAGGAGATGCCCTTTGTCCTGTCAAGGTTTGATGCTCCATTCTAGGAGAATACCAAGGCTGGAACCTGGGAGGGAGTGGCTCTGGGTGAGGGAGCACCTTCTTAGAAACAGGGGGTGGGTGGATGCAATAGCAGGTTTCTGGAGGGGAAACATGGAAAGGGGATAATATTTAAAATATAAATAAAATATCTAATAAAAGAAAAATATAAAAATTATTGGAAATAAGAAACATATTCAATAGATGCTACAGAGAATAGAGAATTGGTAAGTGTAGACAAGTGAACTAAGCCCCCTATTGTTCAATAACACAGAGTAATTTTAAAGTAGATAAGTCATTCATGAAAGCCTCTAAAATTGAACAGTATTCAAATAAGGCAGTAAAACAGTTTTCTGCAAAGGACCACACTCACCTAGGGAGTGTCTGCAGACTGTCAAATGACACTACATTAGATTTAAAATCTTCATTGCAGAGAAATAACTAATTAAGTGATGGGACATTGTGTGATGGAGTGTAGTCTTTGCTTACATTACATCAGACCAAATAAAGACTGTTACATATAGAGAACTGAAAAATAGCATACTAACAACATCTGAGTAATGAAATAAACAGAAGGTATATAAAGAATGAAAAACAAATATCCAACAAACATTTAGCAACATTATTCATCAGGAAACGCAATTTAATACTATACAGAGATTCCATGCTGTCCCATTTAGAATATTTGTTATAGGGGTTGGGGATTTAGCTTAGTGGTAGAGCGCTTGCCTAGGAAGCGCAAGGCCCTGGGTTCGGTCCCCAGCTCTGAAAAAAAATATTTGTTATATAAAAAGTAATAAGTGCTACTGAAGTTGGTGGAAGGCAATCCTTTTACTCTGCTGTGGTCAGTATGTGTTGATCAGACTTCTGGACAAATCAGTCTGAAGATGCCAGAGAAATAATAATACTATCATTGCAATGTTGCCTGTGTCCTGGACTACTCATGAACTAATCCTACCCGATCTTGAGTGTTGGAAATGAGATGGTGCACCATCAAGGAGACAGACTCTGGGAGCATGTGAGAAATGCTGTAGCAAGCTCGCATGAACACTGCTTCAATTTTCTTTAATATGGTCCATTTATACCCCTTGGTTCCAGGAAAACATCTCTTCTAAACAGCCATTTCTGATTGGCTGGCATCTTTGCCTCAGCAATCCTTGGTCTCGCAGGCAGTCCTCAATTAGATCATCTTCAAGAAGATTCTTTTGTGACAAAGTGGCTCCAGCATTTACAAAGAGATGACCCCATTTTTCATGCTACTTATCCACCATTTTTTTTTTATATTTTGACAGCCTAGTAGGATCTTGGGTGTCATTGACCAGAAATGGCTGATCCCACCTTGGAAGATTCCTAGTATACTGGTCTGTGTTTATTTTAGGTTGTCCTGTCTCCCAGGATTTAACTCATCATTGAATATCAACCCTCAAAAAGATATTACTCCAGAGGCGTGTCATACAAGGGGGAGATTAGGAACAGCCTACCTGGTAGTCTCAAGGATCTCTGACATTCATGCTTTGATCACTTCTGTAGGGGGTCTGCAATTGGAATTTTCAAGAGCCATCGGCACCTGGAGGGTCACCTTATTTATGGAACACATCCTCAAAATATGGTGTATGAGACACTTAACAAAATAATTATCAGTATGACAATTCCTCCCATCATAGCATAAATGGCTATTCATGAGGGGTCAAAGAGATTCATAATATTCTCCTATACTTTTCCTAAGTGATCAGCATCCAGGAAGAGCACAGATACACTTGTTGTCTATGTTCTGCCTTAAAAGCACAGAATACTTGAGGAATTTGAATGGCCAAGTAACTTTAAGATATTAAGCCAACTGTTGTTGGGCTGCAGTGGCATTATGTACCTCATAAATGGTTAGGCAGATTAAGTGAAACCTAGGACCATATACCAATAGAGACATGTCACTAACAATGATCAACTCTTCTGCCAGTAAATCAATCTATTGTTGTAAAATATGGATGACACAATAAAGATGTTGATTCAGTAACCCCTATCCCTGCACCACCTCAGCAGAAACATAGCACTGACAGTCTCCACCATAGTGGCTGTTTGGGTTAAGGCAAGAGTAGCTGTTGTTTTACAGTCAATGCCTGCAATGATGGTTGCAATGATGCCATCTGTAATACCACAATCTCCTATTCCCCAGTGTAGTGGTTGTGAGTCTGGACCATCAGAGTGATGGCACAAAAGTGGGTTATATCCAAATATCACAGGCATCCAAATATCAGCTGATTCCCTCATCAGGATAGCCATTGTTGAATACCTCATCCTGCAGATGGTCAGGAGATATTTCTCATTAAAGCGGTTAAGACTTTCTATGAAAATGAAAGTATTAGTGACCAGAAAGAAAACAGGTGGTTGGTCAAAGACTTGGGTGGGGCCAATGGTGACACTGGCCCCAGTTCACATTTCTGCCTATCAGTTTTTAGGGAAATATGTTCCATTAAGGAGATGGTCACTTTTTCAGTAAGGGGACATAAATCAAGACAATTAGGGGGTCACATAAATCCTAATGCTCATAATGGGGTCATATCAGAATCTAATGTGAACTTTGTTAACATAGGGTTTCTTGATGGTGGAGGGGAGGGAACATATGATGAAAAGCACAAAGGAAACAAATGATGAACAGATATGACATATATGACAGGCAATGAAAGTCATGGTGTACTAAGTAGGGGACTCCTCAGGTGTAGCTCAAAGTACTGATGCCTGGATTGTGTACCATGGATTAGAAAGGCTGATCCCTGGTATTACCACCTGAGAAACTAGCCCCTACATTAGGTGCCAAGATGAATACAGACCAAAAGTGAACAGGAGTGGATAAAGACAAAGAAGCCAGACTAGATGGCCACTGCACACTCACCCTTGAACCATACTGAGACCAAAAGTGAAGTCACTGGGATCAGAGATAGTAATGACAAAAAATACAGAAAAGAGGTTCACATGCCCACCTTCATGGGACCCACTACATAAAAAACTTCCCTTCTACGTTGTATGTTCCTATTTCTTGCAGCACTATTTATGATAGAAGAGGAACATAATCAACCTCCTTACCCATTTGAAGAGAAATGGGTAAAGACATTGTAGCATATGTTCAAAATGGGAATTGTTATGATATTATTCATCATAAGAGAGGTTCAGAATAAGTTTTAATGTCAATTTGAAGAACAATAGCTATAGATATTGTGGTATATGTACACAATGAAGATTTGCATTCAGAGGAAATGAATAAATAATGGAATTTCCAAAAAAACAAAAACTAAAAATTAGATTCTATAAATGAAAAATGCTGAAGTAAAATTACATACTTCTTCCACTTGAAGTTCCTAGATGATTATATGTAGTTATAGTGCTGCAGTATTATACATAAAATATATAAAGACTGTGATTACATATACTAATTTTATGGTATATTCCCACACACATGGGAAAATCGATAAACTAGTGAGATTGTCTAGTGATCTGAAGAGTGAGCAGTGGGAATAAAGGATATTGTACTTCTCCTGCATCATACATTGCAAACTGACAGAAAGTGTCCTGATGAAGCCATCACTAAGAACAATTAATGCTTTCCAATACAAAGAAAACAAAAAAAATCATAATATTGATTATCAATATAAGGTAGTCAGGAATTTCTGTTTTATAGCATTGTACATTTTCATAAATGTCTATGTTTTTAAAAGTAAGTTTATTGCTGCATATTTTGAAGGTCATAATTTTAGACAAAAGTTCATAAGGGGATTTTTACTTTCTGTATACTCTAGAAGAAACTGGTTTCTTTGATTTCTTTGTGTTTCTGTTTTTAAAAGGATGTATGCCCAGGATTCAATCCTATTCAAAATATGTCATTTCAACTTTAGCTTAATCTCACATCATTTGTCCCAATACTGTTTTTTTCCTGTTCTTTTACTAAATTCCTCTTTATATTAGATCATTCCTGCAAACTCTCCACAGTACAATTTTAAAAACTCCCTTTTTGCCAACTTCCTTTACTGCAGAATTAGGTGTAGAAATCTTTGCAACCCCATTATTCAGAATTATGTCAGAATACAAGTGAAGATAGATCATCACTCTGATTTAGAATGTATGCTTATATATGTGAGAGCCACCAGGTGATATGTGAGTTAAATAATAAAAAGAAAAATTTGAAGACAGAAAATTGAGAAATACAAGTATTTGCAGAAATAATGCCAAAGTATAACATAGGATGTGATTATTTTAATATTATTTAATTCTAAACAGAATGTAAAAGAGATGCCCACTGAAACACAGAAAATAAGAAATTTAGGCATTTCCAATAGGCCTTTTTTAGACTTTCAAAAACTCTTGTAGAAAATTTGTCATAGATTTATGCCATTTTTGAAGTTCTACTGTAGGGAAAGAACTAGATGATATGATTTGACTGTATTATGCAGAATGATCTCTTTTTCTCCATCTATGCTCAATTTATGAGCACAGGAATTATGATCTTCAAAAGCTTTACTGTAAAATGTTACCTTCATTTTCACCATTTAATAACTGATTCCAATAAACTTGATATAAATACAATTTCAGATAGAATACAGCAGTCTATGAAAAGTAACTATTTGCAAATTATGGTCACTTTACATGTCACAAAGTGACTTTTAATGAGGCAAAGTTAAGCTGATAATCTACTACATAGATTTTAATTTGACTCTAAATTTTATCAGATGCATATATTCCATCCTAATAGTGTCTTCTTATTAAACAGAATTAAAAAGTAAAAATATCAAGGCTGCAAAAAACTCAGAGTCTGAAAGTACTTGCTACTCTATCCTGGTGATCAGAGTTCTGTCTGTGAAATCACAGATGAAAGAGAGAACTAAGCCTATAAAATTATTCTCTGACCTCTACATGAAAATGTATCCAGCTCAAAAACAAATATAATCCTCTCCCTCCCTCTCTTTTCTCTCCCCCTCTCTCTCTCTCTTCTCTCTCCTCTCTCTCTCTCTCTCACACACACACACACACACACACACACACACACACACACACACAACAGATTCACACTGACTGGGAACTCAAATATACACATGTTTCATACACATACAAACACAAATGTAGACACTAATAATTGTGTATTATATGGAATTTGAGGAAATGAGGTAGCTTAGTTTGTAAAGGTACTTGCTGCCATCCCTGATGATCCAAGTTCAAGTCTCAGAACTCAGGTCATGCACTGTTAAGAACAAGCTCATATGATTTATCCTCTGAATTCTATTCTAATGCCACAGTAACTATTTACCTGTACATATTTACTTTCACATACAAAATGAATAGCTCTTTTAAATTAAAATAAAATATAAAATTTAAAAATGTACAATGACTATATACCATCAAAAGGGAAAGTTATTAATAAAAAAGAGAGGAATGGGTGTAATAGTTACTGTTCAGTAGCCCAAGAAGCAGGATTCATCATTTAATAAATGTCTTTCATCTAGTCATTCTCTCACTGAGTATCTGTGATGTCTTAGACTTTAGGATCATTGCAAGGAATCTACCACACATCACAGAGGAGAAGTTGGCTGCTCAATGTTCTTCATGATGTTCATCCACAAGCAGATGGCACACAGCTTCTTTGGCTCAAATTCTCACCCACTACTTCCTGAAATGAAGAAATTATAACAAAGTTGTAAAATTCCATACTACTTAAGGCACAATTAGAGAAGTTTGCAGATCTTTAATTGAGGAAACAGGGTATCCTGCAGTGTGACAGAAACCTTTTCTCCCCAAAATAATTAATAAATCAGGAGTGGGATTAGATTCCAGTAATTTGAACTATCATCAAAGCCAGCCAGAGCACAGGCTTCTGAGTAATTTGTTGTCCAACCAGTAGAATGAATCTAAGTAACATCAGGTTCAAGTTTACCATACCATACTGAGGGTGGATTTCATCATACAAGCCTTGTTTAGTATTCAAAGACCCACCATTAGAAACAATGTCACAAAGATTCCTAAACCTTAAGTACAGACAATAAAATTGCATGATGTTAGATTTCTTCCACTGGAAAGTGTGAATAAATTCTACATATGGAATATGAACTTTCATAGACAACACAGCAAAAATGTACATATTTAGTTACAAATTCTAAATGATATTCAGTCATTAGAATTGGCTTAATTTCCCATCCAACTAGCATTAATCTTTGCAATGTAAGTTAGAGAATCACATTCTACTCATTTGCAGAAGTTGGAGAAGAGGAAGACAGTACCATCTTATTGTATTATTTTTCATGACAGTTTTTGAAAGTCTGTGCAATTTGAGGATTTGTGTTGATAAATGCACAGCTAAATCTACTTGGTACATGAGGATAGTAGGACAAATTTGATATCACTTTATTTATATGGTAGAGACATTAAACTTAAGATAATGTATTTGTGGAAGAATGTTTAGCAGGTAATGATCTTTGAAACGAAGTGTGAAGATCTGAGTGCCATTTTCATGGGTCACATGGTAGAAATAGAGAGTGCATCCCATAAATTGTTCACAGGACTCCCTGCATAATCAATTAATAAATAAATGTAAATTAAAACAAATTAAATTTTATAAAATAAATGAATAAATCATTGTTTATAGTCCCATACTTCAGGTAACTTGATAAATAAATTTTAGCATTCCAAAATTAACTTATTCAATGAATTACTGAGTAACTAGATGTGAACAGGTTCATAAATGAAGAGAACTCAAAAAGAAAACAAAAATCAAATAGCAATCAAAGAAATAAGACCTATGCTGGGTATAGTATGAGTCTTCATAAGACATGGTCTTTTCATGTGTGATTATCGTTCCATGTGAAAGAACTTATTTAGAAACATTAAGGTCTAAGAATTCAGATGCTGATACTATGCAGACTGACATTGTTCAATTCTCTATAAGTAAATAGCAATAGGGCACTACAGAATATATGCAGTTGCATAATTGAGAAATAATAAGAATATGAAGTTTTAAAATACTTGCAAAATAAATTTAATTAAAAATAAGAATAATGTATCTTCATAGAGATGCATGAATTATGAGAAAAGAATTGCTGTAACTAGTAATTTGTTGGTTTCTTTTATTTCATTCACTTTTCTGTAATCTGTGTTTTTTCTTTTCTCTTTTTATAAGGAGTATCAAATCTGGTGAGATGATGCAATGTGTATTAATAATTGCAAAACAACAGGGAGGATCTAATTTCAGATCTATAGGACCTTTAAAAAGGTTAAATAAGGCACTGCATACCTGTATATCCAGCACTTTTTTATGAACAGGCAAAAATATTGTTGCAAATTGTCCACCAGCCTGGCTCCCAGTCATCACTGAAGAGAATAAAGTGGACTGATAAAGTAGGACCACTGACAATTTTTTTGGCCTCCCTAGATGATCATGTAAGTGCATAGTATACTTCCACTTTGACTACTTTCACTACCAAGACCCCAAATAAATAAATAAGTTATACATGTAAAATGAAAGGACTGATTATTTAATAATTCATAATCAAAATAATGGGCTGGAGAGATGGCTGAATGGTTAAGAACACTATCTTCTCTTCGAGAGGTCCTGAGTTCAATTCCCAGCAACTACATGGTGTTTACCCAAAACCAGATATAATGAGGTCTGGTGTTCTCTTCTGGACTACATGCAGGCAGAGAGAGAGAGAGAGAGAGAGAGAGAGAGAGAGAGAGAGAGAGAGAGAGAGAGAGAGAAAGTCAGAATAGAGATTGTGCTAAACATATCCCATGTCTTGGAGCCCACCAGATGTTAACTGAGTATTCCCTGTACACTGTGAATCCCTCACCTGTGCAGTGATAAGCCTTGCCAATTCTGTGGTATGTTAATGCTCTAAGTTCTATACCAAATTTCTTCATGACTTGGACAATGAATTTATGGATTCATACTTAGAAAATATGTAGAGAAATCTCTTCAGAAAATAATGTTAAAAGAAATACATATACAACATAGTATAAATGAATTTTTAGAATTTTACAGAAATAGAATTATACAGTCAAATGATAGAAGAAAATGAAACAAAATATGAATGTGTTACACTTACTACATAAGATTTAATAAAGTATACACAATTTAAAGAAAAATGTCCACTGGTAATTACATAAATATATTTTAAGGTCTCAAAAAAACTTCTGATCACATGTTTAAATTTAGTTTTATTTTGTTGTTTAAAAAAGAACACAAAATTAGCCTGTCCCTCATCCCCTAGTGAACAATAAACTGATCTTGGACTCTAGGTCGATGTCTGAGAGTGAGGACCTCACAAGTTTTCTCCAGTCACCAGAGAAGAGCTAGATGAGACATGACTATGTCTGGGGGCTTAAATTTATTATATATTCGTCAAAAACAAGTTTTGAAATAAAACGATAGTTTTTCTCTGAATTTTGTCATTAAAATTAGTTTAAAGAAAAGAATGCTTCCATTTAATTGTTGAAAATGTAATTTTGGCTTCCTGACTTAGACTGAGATGTTCATGAGTGCAGAGAATGCCTATGTGAATTATGTTTCCCTACAAGTTATGACTCCAAAAATAGAGCTTTATGGAACAGACAATATGTTCCTCACAGGCCTTGATTATTAAAATTATATACTGGAAATTTGTGGCACCTTGATAATAACAGCTCCCATTCAATTTATCCTAGATGTTTTCATGCATTGGGAAGTAGACATTACATTTCAAAATAATCTTTTATATGCATTAAATATATAAGCTTTCCAATCAGAGTCCTGGACACATATTACAGCCATAAGTTCTGTGATTACATATATATGGGAGAAAGGACATTTTCTATCTCAATACTCAGTTGCACTGCAACAAAATTCTAAATTATCTAACTGCAAGTGTTTATTATAAGGCTGCTTTAATATGTCCCCACTTTGGTTTGGTTTGTACCAACAACGCAATAAGAAACAAGATTAATAATACTTAAGAGTGACTAGGAGAAAATTTTCTTGTTATTAAGAAAAAAAAAAAGGTCATTTCTCTCCACTACGCATGATAATAATTAACCAAGTTCTCTCATGAATGGTAATACTTAGCCACATAACATTTAAAAAATTTAAAAATAGAAAAATAAGCAGCCTGAATCCTACAACAAATCACCACAAAACAAACAGTATTTTAAAACCGTTATTTGATATGACCTAGAACATTAGATCTATGGACTTTTGGGTTGATATTTAAAACTAATTAAAACAATCACCTGTACATACACACACAGAGAAAGAGAGAGAGAGAGAGAGAGAGAGAGAGAGAGAGAGAGAGAGAGAGAGAGAAGGGATGGAGGGGAGGGGAGGGGAGGGGAGGAGAGGAGGAGAGGAGAGGAGAGAAACAAACACACTTATTGGATCTTCCTGGGTCATACCAGTCTTGTGGGATCTCCCTGGACCGTCAGGTTTTGCACCCCTATTGAGCCTTGCTGATGCATGTGAAAACCTCTGTTCCCTTGAAGGAACATCTTGGCCTTCCTGTTCGCCTACAGGGCTTAGCCAACCCCTGACTGCTAGACCTTTTGATCTCAGCCCTAGTTTCAGTTTCTATTTCACTGCTGATTATGTAAACCCATTTCTCCACGGTGCTTCCACTTAGTGGTTGGGTATATATTCTGTGAACCAAGTAAAAGCTTTGACATTCGTTTTCTTGAAACATGAGTTACCTGCGTTTATATGCTTCTTCTTAAATCTCCCAGACCTGCGCCCATTTCTCAGTATCGTGAGAACACAGATGTCATCACACACTTACCACAGTTCACACCGAAATAGACATGAAAAGAGACTCATACATAGCAAAATACAATCAAAAGCAAATACTCATGAAACACACATGATCACAAGCAAACACAACTATATTAATGAATGTTATACATTTGATGTGTGAGATATGAAATAGTATTTCTATTTTCCTTCTGAAAGACCCCCCGGAGTGGGGAGACCCTCAGTCAAGTCTTGGGATGACATGACCCCCCCCCAAGAACTCATATGAGACCGTCCTTGCTGTAATAACATGAGGTTTATTGATAGGAACCAGTGCACTGGGGTGAAGAATCATATCCCATGCAGGAATAGAGGATTTCGACCCCCAGTAGCTGTGAGAAGGGATATTTAAGGGAAAAATCCACAAACCAAGGGAGTAGGCATGACGTCATTGGAAAATGTCGAGAATACCAGTGAAAAATCACAAGGAGAAGTTTCTTGTCTCTCAAGATTGCTTTTAAGATTGTAATCCTACTTTATGGTCAGCTAGCTCCTGGAAGAAGCTTTCTGTTATCTTTACTATGTCGGAATGATGTACTTAAGGCCTTATCTTAAGCCCTTTTATCTAGTTCCTGGGAGAGCAGGCTCAAGAAATGTGACCTTTTACCTACTCACTGGCTGAAAGCAGGGTCTGGAATTTGAGGTATTTAGGGTAGCATTTTTAAATTTCTGACTTCTTGGCTGCATTTTTTATTCTTTCATTCCCCACTTCTTCTAGTGGTTAGTTCTAATCATAGAACTAAATTTTAGTACACACCTGAATGGTCTCTGTAAAAACAACACTCTTTTCTGAGAGCAGCATATAATCCTCTGTCTTTTAAGAATAAAACAGCCCCAGAATGATCTAGGTAGAAAAAAAATGTTTCTTCTAGTGTTGCACACAGATCTCCTTCGTTTAGGAATATCAGGTCTAATCTTCTCCTATACCGAAGGACTGCCTCTTAGAGGGAGGTTAGTTATTTTTGGAGGTCATTTAAAAAGTTTTTTTTTTTTACAATTTTTATATCTAAGTCAATGGCAGCCCTGAATTCTCCATAAGCCTTGTGTTCTAGGGCAACAGCAGATATCCTTGTATCTGCCCTTGCAGCACCTAAACTTAGCCCTAAGATAATTGCCAGAGTAATTCTCAACTCTATTTTGTGTCTTACTAAGTCCTTAGTATCAGGATTCCAATCTGTACAGTTTCTGAACCTTCACACAAAGTTCATGACTGTCTTTTAGAACTTTTAAACTTAGAGGTTGTGATCCCTGAGGCACAGTCCCAAGAAGTGTTAGGAGTACTAACGTATGCAATGCTACATCATTTGCAACAGAAATCAAGCCTACCCCCACACCTGCGATTGGGTGACCTATCTCGATGGAACCCAGGTGAAACATAAAATTCTTTTAAGTAAAGTATACTACTCAAGTGAGTATTACAGTAACCCCACCAGTCATGTCTCTGATGTATCCACTTATCTGACATGCAGATCCAGAGAGCTTTTTGAAGATTTGTGTGTCCCTCTAGGTCCCAGCTCTCAGCCCCAACAACTAGTTCGAGGCTGGTGAGGTCTGAGTGATGGCTGTCAGAGTGTTCAGCAGCATCAGGTACGGTCCTTTCTACCAAGGCTCGAGTGTCTGGGCTCTGTGTCATCATGTGTAGGCGAGTCTCCACCCTGGAACAGTTGAGATGTCTCAGCGGTGCCAGGGGTCGTAGGCTGCAGACAGCTGTGACCAGATTTCTTTCTGTATCACCTGTAGACCTTTTAGCCTGGCATATAAGTCATTATTGCTATGACATGTTGGTTCAATAACATCATCTATAACAGTAAGAGGATCTGAGGTCCCATATAAGATCTCAAAATGGGTAAGGCTGAATCTGGAAGGGATATTTCTTACTCTGAAGAGCACAAGAGGGGAGGAGTGATACCCAGTCTGTGCCAGTGTCCATGGTCAACTTGGTCAGGATCTCTTTTAGAGTACTATTTATTTTCTCTACCTATACTGAACTTTGAGGTCTGTAGTGTAATGTAATTTTTAATCGACCTCTAAATACCTGGATACAGCCTAGCTTACCTTGGCAACGAAAGGAGGGTCGTTGTCTGACCCGATTACCTTGGGCAGTCCAAACCTGAAAGAAGATTTCTTCCAGTATCTTCTTGATGACTACCGAAGCCATCTCTTGCTTGGTGGGGAAAGATTTTATCTATTCCTGAAAAGGTCTATAAACACTAGGAGATATTGTAACCATATATTCTCAGTGAAGTTTACTTTGACTTCTCACTAATTTTTTTAGGTCTTTTAGCCCTGTTTGCTTGGTAAGCATTCATTTGTTGACATAACATATTTTTTTACTGTCTCTCTGGCTTAAATCCTAAAGTCTATTACATATACCTTCGCTACTTGGATAAGCTTCTTATCACCTAAATGAGTTCATTTGCGTATTTGGCAAACTGTGTCTTTTGTTTGTTCTCTGGGGAGTATAGCTTTCCCCTCAAGTGTGCCATTGTCTTTTCTCTTTTAAGAAATTTGGGCCTTTTCTTCTGTTGTACATTCTAAGCGAGGCCATCCCTTAGTCCGATCCACATTCCCAGGGGCTGTCTCTTGCAGGCCTAATGAAATACCCCTGGAGCAGGGAGACCCTCACTCAAGTCTCAGGATGATGCGACCCCCCCCAAAAAATCACACAAGACCATCCTTGCTGTAACCACATGAGGTTTATCAATAGGAACCAGTGCACTGGGATCGAGACTCATATCCCATGCAAGGACAGTGGAATTCGACCCCGAGAGGCTGGGAGAAAGGGTATTTAAAGAGAGAAACCACAACCCAAGGGGGCAGGGATGGCATCATTGGAAAGTGTGAAGAATACCAGTGAAAAATCACAAGGAGAAACTCTCTGGTTCTCAAGATTGTTTCTTAGGAGAAGTTGCTTCCTGCTTCTCAAGATTGTTTAATTTTATGGTCTACTAGTTCCTAGGAGAAGTTGCTTGAACCAGAAGATGTAATTACCTATTCGAAAGCCCTAGGAGAGGCTTCCTGGAACATACAATTCTGAGGCCTAACCTGTTTCTTCTGCTCTGAACTTTGTGTCTAGAGGGGCAACTTTAAAACTTTTACTTTTCATTTCCCACTTCTAGTGGCTAGTTCTAATCATAGAACTAAATTTCTGTATCTTTATCATATTGATTTTCTCATCCTTCTAAAGCATGGTATTGCTGGTGTAGCATCAGAATCTGTACAGCACTTATTCTTTCTCTAACAAAAGTTACTAGTTTATTAAGGCCTGAGCATAAGAAGCCAAACTAAAATCAAAAGGGACCATACTAATGAGGAGATTAAAGTAGTCAGCCATGGAGATCTATTAAACCACCCCTCAAACCATCTTTGTTGTGCTTCTCTGTCTCTCTGTACTTGTCTAACCATTTTTTAAGTTTAGTCATGGAGTCTAATTACTCCTGAAAGGTCTACATAGAAGCAACATTCTTTTTTTTAGTGTAGCACGCAGACCTCCTTCTTCAAGGAATATCAGGTCTAATTTTCTCCTATTCTGAAATACTACCTCTGAAAGGGAGTTTAAGGATTCTTAGAGGTCAACTGAAAATGCTTTTTCATATCTAAATTAATGGCAGTTCTGAATTTTCCATAAGCCTTGTGTTGTAGAGCAACAGCAGATGTCCTTGTAGCTGCACTTGCAGCACCTAGACTTAGCCTTAAGATAGCCCTAAGTAATATTCAACTCTCTTTTGTGTCTTACCAAGTCTTTAGTATCAGAATTCCAATCTGGAGACTATCTTAACCTACACACAAAGGTCATGACTGTCTTTTAGAATTTTTAAACTTATAGGTGTTGTGATCCCAAGAAGTGTTAGGCATACTAAAGCACATAATGCCTTCATAGTAAGGGGATTTTACATCATTTACAATAGAAATCAAGCCTACTCCGACACCTATCCTGATGGAACCCAGGCCAAACATGAAATTCTTGTTTCTAAAGCACACTCTTCAAGTGAGCATTATAACAACCTCCCAGTCATGTGTCTGATGTCACCACTTATCTGATGTGCAAGTCTAGGAAGCTTTTTGAAGATCCGAGTGTCCCTTCTAGGTCCCAGCTCTCAGCCCAAACAGCTAGTAAGTGGCTGGTGAGGGCTGAGAGTTGATGGCTGTGAGGCTGCTCAGCAGCACCAGGTATTGTCCTTTTCAGTGAGGCTCAAGTATCTGGGCTCGGTGTCATTGTACGTAGCCAAGTCTCCAACCTGGAACTGATGAGATGTCTCAGGGGTCCCCACGACATAGGCTGCTGCCAGCTGTGACCAGATTTCTTTCTGTATCACCTGTAGATCTTTTAGCCTGGCATACAAATCATTATTACTATGACATGTTGGTTTAATAACATCATCTAATGAGAAGAGACCAAGAGGGAAGGAGTGCCACCCAGTCTGCGCCAGTCTCCGTGGTCAATTTGGTCAGGGTCTCTTTTAGAGTTTTATTTATTTACTCTACCTGTCCTGAACTTTGAGGTCTGTAAATACAATGTAATTTCCAATCTACCTCTAAATATTTGGCCACACCCTGGCTTACCTTGGCAATGAAAATAGTGCCATTGTCTGACTCGATTACCTTGGGCACTCCAGATCTGGGGAAGATTTCTTACAGTATCTTCTTGATGACTATGGAGGCTGTCTTTTGCGTGGTGGACAAAACTTCTATCTATTACTGAAAAGGCATCTACATGCACTAGGAGAAACTTGTGACCATATTTTTGTGAATTCATCTCAGTGAAGTTCACTTCGACTTTTTACTAAACTCTTTAGGTCTCTTTGCCCTGCTTGTTTGCTAAGCATTCACTTGCTGACATGCCTTATACTTTTTTACTGTCTCTCTTGGCTAAAATCTTGAAGTCAATTACATACACCTTAACTACTTGGACGAACATCTTATTTCCTAAATTAGTCTATTTCTGTATTTGGCAAAGTGAGTTTTTGTTTGTTTTCTAGGAATATAGTTTCCCTCAAGTGCGCCATTGTCTTTTTTTTCTTTTAAGCAATTTGGACTTTTTCTTCTGTTGTACATTCTACGTGAGGCCATCCCTTAGTCCAATCCCAGTTCCCAGTGACTGTCTCCTGCAGGTCCGCAACCAGGATAGGCTCCTGCATTGCCATTTTTCGAGCCACTTGATCTGCTTCGTTATTTCCCCATGCCACTGAATCCATTCCCTCCTGTTGTTCTGGACAATGAATAATACTCACAGTTACTGGCTTTATCAGGGCATCCAAGATATGGCAAAGGCATCTGCAGTGCTGACGTGCTAAGGGGGTGGGGTTGAGGTTCAGATATCCCAGATAACATTGTGTTGTCCACCATGGCAGCACTCACTTATCTCTGATCTTCATGAAGAGAACTGTTTCCATCTGTAGACAAGGTAACCTCGGCTTTTAGCAGGGGTCCATCAACAAGTTGCAGAGGTCTTCCCTCCACACTTGGGTTTCTGCCAGTACTTGACACTCATGCTGTGGTGGCTCCAGGTCAGGATTGGGCAGCATGGTGATCAGATTAACCCCAACAAGTGGAGAATCTAGTCCATGTCAGCTGACCAGTGTTCCCAATCTCTGGGACATTCCATTCAAAGGCAAAACATCAGCCACTCTACCACAGTTTTAAGTCCTGGATTGGGCGTTAATTGTTAGTGCCCAGCTGGCAGGAGCAGTGTGTTCCAGGCAGAATGGCACTAAGCCACACGTCTTCCAGTATCAGGTACTGGTGCAGTGCGACAGGTCTTAAACTCTACATATACACTCTGCAGATATGCATACACATGGCCTCACCCAGCCATTTCAACCCATGCAAGCAATTTTGGAGAGCAAATTTCTCATGAGCAAAGGAATGACCATGAACTAGTGGATTACTCAGACCACGCCAAGGACCATTGTTTTTCGTGTAGTCCATAAGTATTTTTGTTGCCAATAGCCCCCTGTACCCAAGGTCTTTTGATGGACACTTGCCCACTTGGGCATAGGAGCACAGAGTATTGGGCCCCTGTATCCACAAAACAATGGGTGGGCTTCTCCTTTATCCTGGGGCAATCGTGACCCAGTACCTTTTTTTCTTACAATAGGCTCACTGATCTCTAGCCAGGAATTCTCTTCTGTTGCCAAGTACTGTCTTCCTAGTCTCTCTTACTACTGTGGCCAGTATAAGTTTTTTATACTGTTTTTTATCTCTCTTAACTCTTTAGCTTCCTCTTCTTTTTGTCTTCTTTTCTCTATAGCTTCTTGATCTTTTTGTTTTTTTTTTCTTTTACCCTGATTCACACTTTAATCTTACTTTCTCTGTAACTTACACTAACTCTCTCAGCGATTTAGCTTAACCCTTCAAGTTTTGCAACTTTTTTTTATGTCTTTTTCTTACTTTAGCCTAATTGGTGGGGCATTTTTCAGTCCCTCAGAGACCCACCATTGGAGCCTAGCAAAAGACTTGTAGCATCCCCTACCTTCAGACATATTGAAGTCAACAGGCAGAAGTGAGTGCCTTCTATCCATGTCTGGAACATAGTTTCTAGCCTCTAATGGGATTCTGTATTTCCTTGGTGGTAAAGAGAGCCTATAACAGCTACTAACAACCATCTCAAGTGGAATGGTAAGAAAACAAGAAGAGAGTTCAGAAAATAGAGGTCCGACGAAGAGGAAAAATAGCATTCAGTCACACAGAAAGAAAATCAAAGATTAACAGACAAAACACAGAAGTGCGCACAAAAACAAAAACAAAAACAAACAAACAAAAAAACCCCACAAAAACCAAGCAGCCTCAGTGAGATCACCACAAAACTGAACTGATTCAGATGGGAGCTTTTGTGAGCTCACCAAAGACAGATGGAGGAGAGCAGATTCTACAAAAATTATGGTTAAGTCAAAGGTGCCCTCTGGAGGCCAGCCGACATCAAACATCAGCCACTCCGAGAAGCAAAAAGTCTGCCAAGATCCCTTCATAATCGCAACTGACAAGTTGTGTGCTGTAGACCAACTTCAGTCCATTGGTCTAAAGTCAAACTCAGAGGAGTCCCACCATCAAAGTCACAAGTAACACAAAACAAAGACCTAAGACACACAGACAAAGACCATTCTGGAAATAAAGACGTCTGGGAGGGCGGATCTCTTCTCCAATCCAGGAGAATCACAGAATCCTCACTGTCACCCAGACGGGAATGTCCCAGGCATCCCTGGTGTCCTTCTTCACCTGCTGGGACGTCTCCCAGGGCAGCGCAGTCTACCAATGCTCACACTCCCTCGTCTCCTCCGGAGACGCGAGACTCTATCTCCTCCTGAGACTCGAGCCACTGTCTCTACCCAAGATGGAGCAACTGCAAATATCAGTACTGGTGAGTAACTACAGAGCCACAGTTCAGCCGGCACAGATACACAAAGACACAACACAGAGACACAGGCACTATCTCACCTCCAAGTGGGTCTTTGGAGATGAGGGTGGTCGCTGATCCTGGAAGAGTCCCCAAATGAAAGACCCCCAGAGTGGGGAGACCCTTACTCAAGTCTTGGGATGATGTGACCCCCAAGAACTCATGTGAGAATGTCCTTGCTATAATAATATGAGGTTTATTGATAGGAACCAGTGCACTGGGGTTGAGACTTATCCCACATAAGGGTAGAGGAGTTCGACTCCCAGTAGCTGAGAGAAGAGGTATTTAAAGAAAAAGCCACAACCCAAAGATGTAGGGATGACATCATTGGAAAGTGTTGAGAATACCAGTGAAAAGTCACAAAGAGCAGCTTTCTGTGTCTCAAGACTTCTTTTAAGATTGTAATCTAACTTTATGGCAGCTAACTCCTGGAAGAAGCTTTCTGTTATCTTTACTAGGTTGGGATCATGTATTGAAGGGCCTTATCTTAAGCCCTTTTATCTAGTTCCTGAGAGAGCAGGCTCAAGAAATGTGACCTTTTACCTACTCACTGGCCAGGTCTGGAATTTGAAGTAATTAGGGCTTCTTGGGGGTGAGATATCATTTTTAAACTTCTGACTTCTTGGCTTCATTTTTCATTCTTTCACTTCCTCCCCAGGGTTACTCTGTGTACTCTTTGCAGGACTACTTTGTTGTATGAAAAAATATAGCAGGGATTTCCTAGGCTGAGTATGGTTCATTACAACTGTGGAAATGTGATGTAGAAGGACTGTGAATTTAAGGTCAATCTAAACTGCATAGATATGTTGTATATTGAAAAGTAAAACAAAAGAAAAAGAGAGGAACAAGATTCAGTATGGAGTGGAGAATTGGACTGGGAGAGGAAGGAAAAGGAAATAGGGAAAAGAAAATGGAAAAAAAAAACATTAGAAGTCATCTAGGAAAGGATAAAGACATTTCTGGAGATGACACACGATGTTTCATGGCCTACAATTGGTGAGCTCTGAGGCGAGGTATCAAGACTTCATCCCTGTATTCACTCTTGTTGTTGACATGCCTTTTTTTCTCTCACTGTTACAAATCCTAATGATTCCTGGGTATTAAATCGAGAATATTGGGCAGGTAATCTGCAGATCAACATATAGATGTACTGTCATGTAGTAAAGGTCTGAAGACAAATTACTGGTTTCATAATTATTAATAATGGTTTTATAAAAATATAATTTATACAAGTAATTTTGAGCCCTCTATAAACTGCAATTGGAGCTATGTTCAAATTTGTGTGTCACTGGCTAATTGGTCTAGAATAAGAAAGAAGCCTTGGAAATCAATGTATTTTACTGGATATTATATGTACTTATATTTCAAATATTATCCCCTTTTCCAATATCCCTTCTGGAATACCCTTATCCTTTCCACTCTCACCCTGCTTTTATGAGGATGTCTCTTGCATTTTCCTGCCCTATCATTCCACTACACTGGGGCTTTGAGTATTCAAAGGGCCAAGGGCTGCTCCTCTAATTAATGCCTGATAAGGCCATCCTCTGCTACATATAAGGCTGGAGCCATGGGTCCTGTGATGTGTACTCTTTGGTTCTTGTTTCTCTGAGAGTACTTGGGGGTCTGGTTGGTTGACATTGTTCTTATTAAGTTGAAAAACACTTCAGCTTCTTCAGTCCTTTTATGAACTCTTCCATTGGGGGTCTGGTTTTTATTCCAATGATTGGTTGAGAAAAACTGATTCTGTATTTCTCTGGCTTTGGCAGAGTCTCTTGAGGGGAGAGAGGTATATCAGGCTAGGTCAGAATGAATTTATTCGAATCAAAATTATTGTCTGCCCTTGATAATAGTCCCAAATAAAAAAAATGCTTCAGTGTGAACTTAACCAAGCCTGTGAAAGATTTGCATGATAAGAACTTCAAGCCTCAGATTAAAGAAATTGAAGAAGATCTCAGAAGATGGAAAGATCTCCCATGATCATGGATTGGCAGGATTAATATAGTAAAAATGGCCATTTTACCAAAAGCAATCTACAGATTCAAGTCAATCCCCATCAAAATACCAATCCAGTTCTTCAGAGAGGTAGACAAAACAATTACCACATTCATCTGGAATAACAAAAAACCCATGATAGCTAAAATTATGCTCAACAATAAAAGGACATCTGGGAGAATCACTATCCCTGAACTCACACAATATTACAGAGCAATAGTGATAAAAACTGCATGGTATTGGTACAGAAACAGACAGATAGACCAGTGGAATAGAATTGAAGACCCAGAAATGAAGCCACACACCTATTGTCACTTGATTTTTGACAAAGGAGCCAAAACCATCCAATGGAAAAAAGATAGAGTTTTCAGGAAATGGTGCTGGTTCAATTGGAGGTCAGCATGTAGCTGAATACAGATCGATCCCTTCTTATCACCCTGTACAGAGCTTAAGTCCAAGTGGATCAAGGACCTCTACATCAAACCAGATACACTCAAGCTAATAGAAGAAAAATTGGGGAAGAATCTCGAACACATGGGCACTGGAGAACATTTCCTGAACAAAACACCCATGGCTTCTGCTCTAAGATCAAGAATCCACAAATGGGATCTCATAAAACTGCAAAGCTTCTGTACAGCAAAGGACACTGTTGTTAGGACAAAATGGCAACCAACAGATTGAGAAAACATCTTTACCAATCCTACAACTGATAGAGAACTTATATCCAAAATATACAAAGAACTCAAGAAATTAGACTGCAAGGGAGACAAATAACCCTATTAAAAATGGGGTTCAGAGCTAAACAAAGAATTCGCAGCTGAGGAATGCCAAATGACCGAGAAACACCTAAAGAAATGTTCAATTTCTTTAGTCATAAGGGAAATGCAAATCAAAACAACCCTGAGATTTCACCTCACACCAGTGAGAATGGCTAAGATCAAAAACTCAGGTGACAGCAAATGCTGGGGAGGATGTGAAGAAAGAGGAACACTCCTTCATTTTTGGTGGGATTGTAGACTGGCACAACCATTCTGGAAATCAGTGTGGAGGTCCCTCAGACAATTGGACATTGAACTACCTGAGGACCCAGCTATATACCTCTTGTGCATATACCCTAAAGTTGCCCTAACATATAACAAAGACACATGCTCCACTATGTTCATAGAAGCCTTATTTATAATAGCCAGAAGCTGGAAAGAACCCAGATGCCCTTCAACAGAGGAATGGATACAGTAAATATGGTATATCTACACAATGGAATATTACTCAGTTATCAAAAACAATGACTTTTTGAAATTCATAGGCAAATGGAGGGAACTGGAAAAAATCATCCTGAGTGAGGTAACCCAATCACAGAAAAGCAATCTACACATGGTATTCACTCATTGATAAGTGGCTATTAGCCCAAATGCTTGACTTACCCTAGATGCATAGAGCACATTAAACTCAAGTATGATGACCAAAATGCCAATGCTTCACTCCTTCTTTAAAAGGAGAACAAGAATACCCTTGGCAGGAATAGGGATGCAACGTTTATAACAGAGGCAGAAGCAAAACCCATTCAGAGCCTGCCCCACATGTGGCCCATACACATACAGCCACCTAATTAGATAAGATGGATGAAGCAAAGAAGTGCAGGCCAACAGGGATCGGATGTAGATCCCTCCTGAGAGAAACACCCAGAATACAGAAAATATCTAGGGGAATGCCAGCAGCAAACCACTGAACTAGAAATGAGACCCCCGTTGAAGGAGTCATAGAAAGGACTGGAAGACCTTGAAGGGGCTCGAGACCCCATATGAACAACAATGCCTAGCAACCACAGCTTCCAGGGACTAAGCCACTACCCAAAGTCTATACATGGACTGACCCTGGGCTCCAACCTCATAGGTAGCAATGAATAGCCTAGTAAGAGCACCAGTGGAAGGGGAAGCCCTTGGTCCTGCCAAGACTGAACCCCAGTGAACATGATTGTTGTGGGGAGTTCGGTAATGGGGGTACGATGGGGAGGGGAACACCTGTAGAGAAGGGAAGGGGGAGGGGTTAGGAGGGTTTTGGCCCAGAAACCGGGAAAGGGAACAACAATCAAATGTAAATAAGAAATACCCAATTTAATAAAGATGAAAAAAAAGAAGGAAAAAAACAAAAAAGGAAAAGAAAACACAAATAAAGGAAATGCTTGTTAATTTATTCTTTTAAAAAGCTTCCCACAAAAGATATAAAAAACAAAGTTAAGCAAATTCACATAGTGAACTTAATCTCAACTCCAGATTATTTTCTACATGAACTTAGTGAATTGTATTTGTATATTTTATACACGTTTAAATAAATATATATTTAGATACACACATTATATAAATATATATAAATATATATATAATTGTATATAATATAAATATATAAAATTATATATATATATATATATATATATATACACATATTTAGAGAGAGAGAGAGCTTAGCATATTAGGGACATGCCAGCATTTAGAAAAAGTAGCGAAAGGTTACAGTGATATAAATGCTGTATACATTCTCAAACTGTTTAACATTTAAATTTAATTAAAATGTATTTCTCTTCACCCTTATGCTGAACTTTTCCATTCTGTCAACCACCAAAATATTCTTTTTAATATCAGAGTTCAGGGGTTGGGGATTTAGCTCAGTGGTAGAGCGCTTGCCTAGGAAGCGTTAAGGCCCTGGGTTCGGTCCCCAGCTCCAAAAAAAAAAAAAGAACAAAAAAAAAATATATCAGAGTTCAGGGGGGCAGAATAATTGAAACGATTTTGGTGACTAAGAATAGCTAGGTACATTTAACGAACAGTAATGAGTATCATAATGAGCCAGTTTTCTCACACATGCCAGTAGTCCATGTTCTCATGGTGTAAGGTACAGAAAGTAACAATGTGTTGTTCTATTTCAGCCTAAAGGTAAAAATCTGAATTCCATATTAGGGAAGAAATCTGCTTCACAAAGAAGAATCAGAGAGTGATAAAGGCCCGCCTCCAAACTCTGTGAGCATATACAAGTCCTGCACATACACAGAAACACAGATTCTCAAATATACATTAAGATAAATAAATCTTTAGGAAAATCGAAAATGTGGACAAATAAGATGATTCATCAAG
Source organism: Rattus rattus (assembly GCF_011064425.1). Taxonomy (NCBI): domain Eukaryota; kingdom Metazoa; phylum Chordata; class Mammalia; order Rodentia; family Muridae; genus Rattus; species Rattus rattus. The sequence goes on from NC_046163.1 coordinate 78,608,405, forward strand.
TAAAGTTGCTTGCCTTCAAGTCCAATGACCAGGGTTTCTTCACCTGGACAGGCCTGCTGAAAATAAAAAAGGGGTGGGGTGGGGCTAGTGCTCACAGGTTTTATGCTACCGTGCTCAGATGTACAGTGGAACACACTCACTCACACACACAAACAACAATAACTTTCAAAGCTAACAATGTTAAGACCAACAGAAAAGAAGAAATCATGAAACTAAATTTAAAAGAAAAAATAAATAAAATATGTATCATATGGCTTTCACGAACAGAAAATTCTATGATAATCTGAATGTAACAGAGATATGTTTCAGAAGAAATTTAGCTAATAACAATAGGTAATTGTCAATTATCAAAAGTATAACATTCTTAACTTTGCAATTACCCAAGTTTACCAAATGCAAGGCCTTAAATTTTGATTAGAAAACATTTTTAAATTTTTGGGTAAGATGGCAAACTAGAAGGTTACTGATTATGATCATGAAAAAGACTAAAGTCAGAATATGAAAAATAAAACAAGAGCCTATTTCTGTTTGAGGTGAAGAGAATCAGTAATTCAAAGTATCTATGAAGACCCAGAAGAAGGAGCTACTCACAGGTCGACTTTTGGGATATGGCTCAAGTGTGGGAGCCTGAGAGAAGTAAATTCTTTCAAATCGTAATCAAGGGAACCCTGGTGAGAATGCCTGGGAATCATATTCACATATTAAATCCAGAGCCCTTCAAGGCTTTCCAACATAACCACATGTCTTAATGAAATAGGTTTTCTTCCAAGGACTAGTCAGTAGTATACTAGACTCTCATTTCGTTTCACTGCATGTCATAGCAGGTAGCAACGACATACTATCTTCTAAAGAACTTATTGTGTGAAACTAAGATTGCGAAGGGATCTAAAAGAGAGAACAACCACAAGAAAGTGAACCTCAATTAATGTGTTTCAGTTTCTGGAGAAGAGACTGCCCAGAGAGGTGCTGTGCAGCATGCAGGGGACAGATTTTGGAAGGCAAAGAATCCAAGCAGTAGAATGCACAACCAAAACTCTATCCTTAGTTTCTGGGAGCAACAGCACCTGGGCTTGGATAACAGATCCCAAATAAAGCCAGATGTGTTAGCACACATTGATCATCCCTGTATTACTATGTGGACAAAATCAGAAGCTTAACCATTGAATTCCAGAAGACTGTGGGTCAATCATGTTGTTGTATCCAAGAGTAAACAGCAAGACACTCTCCCTAAAACAAAACAAAAGGTGAGAACCAGCAAAAGTTATCTTCTAACCTCCATGCACATGTCAGAGACCATGGATACCCATGGTCACAGTGAAATATCCACAATTGGTGCTTTTTGAATTTAGGTGACCCAGAATCCAAATATGTGAAGTAATGGTAAATTATTTAAATACAGCTGAATGAATCACCATGTCACTATGAACTTCCTTTCCCAAAACAAATAGTGTGTTTGAGAAGCATGTGATACATGTGCATACCCAACATGTTTTCTTTCCAATGTAGTTTCTCTTTTGTCCAGACTCATCTGATTTTACATGATAATTTTTGTAGTTCATTAGTGTATACTGAATGATCCCTTACTTGCTATCAATTATGTAAATTTTCTCTTGAGATTTATACATTATTATTTTATTGAATTTATATATCAGGGATTGAAGAGTATTATATTTTTAGAATATTCAAATCTATTATCATGTTAGTATTAAGAATTTGTTGATATTTTGAGAGAACAAGATTCTATTCAGATTTCTGATATTTATGTAGATGTTTTTACTTTCAACATTAATCTTTTAATTCCATCAAACCTCACACTTATGATACTTACATTTGCATTTATAGTATGACTATGTAATATCACATTTAGTGAAAGTTTCCTTAGATTCTTTGTTGAAAAATTTTGTAAGTTCATGGAATATCTGTACAGAAATGAGGATGATTGTGGGAATGTGCAGAACAGAATTTATAGTGCTTGGACTGTGGAACATGGAAGGAATATTTGTGCTGTGCCTGCCCATGGAAGCAGTGGAGAAGCTGCTGGACTTCAAGTTGAATGCCACATAGAGTGTGGGAATCTGACACCTGGGGCTTTCTACTAAGATCTCTCGCCCGACTATGTGCATGGGTTTGGGCAAAAAAGAAAAGAGCTCAGACAGCGAAGGGGAACTGTTGCTGCCACCCCTGCAGCTGACACTGCTCCTTTTCACAGATGCTGCTTTGCTTGCAGCAAATTATGGGTGCAGGGGAGCTTCTGGCGGAGATTTATGTTATAGCTCTTATGACAGAAGTTCTCAGAGGATGGAGTAATCCTTGCACACTTTTAATCCTGAACAGGATTCTTAAAATCAGTTTCTGATAGTAAGTACTGCCTATAGGTTCGGCATGAGAGCTTGGAAAGACCTCATCTACATATTTGGAGGCATGGTCCTCCTTCTCTGGTGGATCTGTCTTGAGCCTTTGTGACCACTGATTATGTCCTCACCTGTGGAGGAGGGACTTTAAGTATTGCCATATGTTACTGATCTGTCTTGATCTTATGTAACCTGTGGAGAAGGGGCTTGGGGCATTGCCCTACATGACTGGTCTCTCTCCAACCTCTCTACAGGGGGGATGTAGCTCCATGCAGCCTTGATCTCCTGGGAAACCGGAATGCGCCTATCATCCTTTCTGGGGATTCAACCTATCTTGACCAGAAATCATGGTACCTTTCACAGCCTGCTGTTCCACAATAGAGTTCATGTGGAACATGGGGCTGTACCCTCCCATGCCTGGAAGTTGCCAAGAAACACAATTAACACAGGCTCCTGGCTATTTCTCTATTCACACACTGATGTTCAGTGATGCTCACATTTAGCTTTAGTTATATTTAATATTTACTGCCTTGAGAATTAAGTCTGTTTTTTTGAAATTAAGTAATATGTTTTATAAAAATCACCAACTTTCAGTATCAGAAAGATCATTTTTGTTCTTTTTCAGAGATACAAGAGTGACTGTCAGAATTGTACAAGGACTTTTTTTTCTTTTTATTCTTTTTTCTTTTTTTCAGAGCTGGGGACCGAACCCAGGGCCTTGCGGTTGCTAGGCAAGCGCTCTACCACTGAGTTAAATCCCCAACCCCGTACAAGGACATTTTAAGGTAAGATTATACCTTTTTAGATTTTTTTTTCATTAATCAGGTCTGTCACTGGGTCAAGAAATGATCTTTAGGCATTGTATGGGCTATTTTAATAATTTAATTATTTATAGAACTACCAATAAAAGAAATACCCTTTGTTATACAAATGTGAACAGGGGAGAATGAAAATATTATGGACAAGGTTGTACTGATGTTTGCACAGAAAGAACATTCAAGATAGGAATAAAGAAGTTAGAGTAAGTGAGCTATACTCACGTAGTTAGAATATGGATATATAAAATTAGGGTGTTTTCTTGTTTGTCAAGCATGTATTATTAAATATGATTTATTTATTTATTTATTTATTTTCGTGTATGAATATTTGTCTGAATGTATATACATGCATCTTATATGAGGCATCCATTGGAGGTCCAGAGAGAACATTAGACCGTATAGAACTGGAGTTACAGAGAGTTGTGAAAAAAGATGTGGGTGTGAGGAACTGTGCTTGGTATTCTAAAAGAGCAGCACCTGCTCTAAATCTTAACCACCTCTCAGTATTCTATTGTTAGACATTTTGATGGCTTGAATAGGTTTGGCCAATGAAAACTCATGTGACTGAATTTTTGACCCACAAAGACTGGCACTATTAGGAGGTGTAACCATTTTAGAAGTCATATGGCCTTGTTGGAGGAAGAGTTCCTTAGTCTTTTGTTGTATATGGATCAAGATACAGACTTCTTACATAATTTTCATCACCACTTCTGCCTAGATGCTGCCAGTTTTCATACTGAGACAATAGTAGACTGAACCTCGGAAATGGTATGCCAGGTCGAATTAATTATTTTTCTTAATAGGAATTGCTATGGTAGTAGTGTCTATTTATAGAAATAAAATCCTAAGACAGAAAGTGATACCAGTGATTGGGGTGGTGATGATAGGCCTGAACATGTTTTTAGAAGAATGTGAATTTGTGAACTTTAGAAAAAGTCATTCACTGTTTTAAATGGTATTTAATGGGCCATAGTAATAGGAATTTGTAAGATAGAGGTGCTGACGGTAATTTGAACTGTGGGAGCCTGGAGGAAAATAATTTCAGTACGGAATCTAGAGACTGTCCCTGAAATATTTAGACTAAGAATGTGATTGCTTTTTACTCCTGTCAGAAAAATCTCCCCAAGGAAAAAATGAAAACATTTGCATTGGCAAAGGAAATCTCAAAATAGCCTAGTAACAACTGTGTTGTGTCATCATTAGTATTTAGTGTTACTGATTTATAATGAAAAGAAATAAGCTGAGCAAATAAAACCACCAAATGTACAGATTGAGGAGAAAAGGGGCATGAGGAATGGCAAGTAATTTAAGGCCCATGTTCATGAAGATGAAAAATTAAAGAAAATTCTGATGTTAAATGGAATAAAAGAAGGTCATTAGGCAAGATATCACCCAACTAAGCTTCCAACCTGTGAAAATGAATTAAAGAAAAGCTTAGATCCAGAAACCAGGGTACACATTTTTTTATCCCATCCCTCACATGGCAGAGATATATTTAATAAATCAGAGTGATATAAAGTAAAATACACTTAAGTAAATACACATCATGACAAAAAATTTCAAAATCAGTAGACACTAATAATTGAAGCTAAAGAAATCTAAAACAGCTAATTATGGGTAGAATAGAATTTGACTATGTAGTCATAGAAAGCAGAGAGCAGATACAAACATCATGCTCAAATATAAAATATTTTACATATATAAAATTTAAAGTCATAAGAATAATTCCTGATAGTTTAAACAAGAGGTAAAATGAAATTACTACCAAATAAATATAAGGTATATATCCCCTAAACTTTAGTCCAAATAGACAGCAAGATAAAAGGACTTTTTGAATCAAGGAGTGCTGATTTTGTTGTTTTTTATCAGGCATGTCTTATAATGTCAGTTAAGTGAACTCTTGAAAATTAAAATTCTTATATTTGTATTTTATATCTGTATATGTGTCCATGTGAATTTGTGTGTGTGTGTGTGTGTGTGTGTGTGTGTGTGTGTGTGTGTATACCAAGTCAAGTGAATGAAGGTAGAAAAGAATATGGAGGAATATCTTTTTTTTTCTTTTCTTCATGTAAGTCCTAGCATTTGAAGGAAAGTGGTCAGTCCATCTTGTCACCATTTATTTTTGCCTGATGAACTATCTCACCAGCACTTAATAAAGTTCTTAATCACAAAGCTATAAAAATTGAAGAATTCTGAATCACCAAGAAATATCACAAAACCATTACAGTATATAATTGACTGCTTTCTTTGTCTTCTGTGTTCCATGAGTCATACTTCATAATGGAAATAGAAACAATAACCTGATTATCCTGAAGATAAATCAGAAGTAGTGAGATTTATAAAAGGAGGAAAGGAGGTGTAATCATAGGGTAGATAGCTATGCTGCTGTTTTAAACCTAAGAATATATGTGACAAGATTTTCATGAATTAATTGAATCACCTACTAAAGATTATTTATAAAGAGAACTAAAAATAAAGGTTATTACACTAATATTATTTGTGGACTATAATGATTATGGTGAGGTTACATTTTTGAAACAAACTATCATTAATAGAAATGTTTATTCTTGTAAATTATAGCATCCTTTTAAATGACTCAGTAGCTATTTTTTTTTATTTTTAATTATGTGTATAGAAGTATATGTTGGGAAGAGGGTATCTGCTTGTGACTTCACATGCCTTTGGAGGGCAGAAGAGTGTGCCTGATTCTCTGGAACTGAATTTACAAGCAATTTAAGCTTCTAAGTAGGGTCACTGAGAATTAAACTCAGGTCCTCGGGAGGAAGAGAAAGATCTTTAAATGGAAAAGTGATCTCTCAAAATTTTCAATAAATATTTAAATAAAACACACAAAGACAAGCACACAATGCTAACATAAGAATATTTACTGTCAGATCTTAGGTCCCCTTTTCTATAAAACACTAAACAACATCTAGAAGTTGAATCTTTTCTAAGGTCTCATCTGAATTGAATGACTAGCTGTTGTTTCTCCATATATAGTTTTTTGATGATAACTGATTAACACTGATTGCTAAAGGCATTTGATCAAATCAGATCCACCCACAATAGTTGTAAACATTATGGAGCTACAGTTTTAAGAGGCTAAAAAGTCCAGTGAGATGACAAATCAAGGAAAAGTACTTCTCATCAAATCTAATGACATGAGTTTAATTCCTGGGACCTAGATGATGAAAAGAGATAATCAGATCCTGAAAGCTGTTCTCTGTCCAAGACATGCATACCCTGAAAACAATGTTCAATCCATCCCTTTCTCCTTCTGTACAACTTACATTCCATATACAAATAAATAAGGTAAATAAATGCAAATAAAAAATAAGTAAAATGTCCTGTGACTATGCTGTGTTCTAGCTTTCTATTTGCACTAGTTTTCAACAGTTATTTTGTGAATGCCTTAACCCTCAGCTTTCATGAAGCTTGTCCTTCTATGCATTGATATACTAAAAACCTGGTGTATGTTCTCTGCAGAAACTCAAGAAGTTTTTGCCTCAATTACTCTGATGGGACATCAGGAAAGTGGGAATCTCACTGCAAAAGAGGAATGATACCACCCTGTAATAAGAACCTACTCATTCTTCTTTAAAAATTGGTCACAGAATTTTTTGGTTTGTATGTTTAAATATTTGGTGTGTGTGTGTGTGTGTGTGTGTGTGTGTGTGTGTGTGTCTCAACCTCCTGAGGTAAATGGATAATAAAGGTACTGGCTATTCTCAGACATGTCAGCATGGCCCTGTCTGCAGAGCTGTCTCTCAGCATGGCCTGTTAGGGAAGGAATGCCGGGCTCTACACTTACCTATTGTTTTACATGTTTGTTTCATGACACTGGGCACATGTCAATCTCTGCCAACTCCATCCTTCACATTTCAAATTGTCTGTGGTATTGTTAGTTATTCTTGTGATTATCCTAGTTGTAAGAGCTACTGTGATTTGGGCTTGTCATCTTTTCCAGAAAACCCTTTCCCTGGCTTTTTGTTTCTTGTTTGTCTTATATTCTTCTCCTCATTCCTTGGCCCTAGGACAACAGCACATTTACAAAAGCAGCCTGTGCCTCCTCCTTGATGTTCTACGTGTTTCTGGAACTTGTTTGTTTTTTTTGCTGTGGAATATTTTCTCTTGGTTAATCTTTAATCTTGTTTTATTTTCACTGTACAAAGTCTATGACAAAATAGACTTCTCTTCCTCTGAGTCTTTTGGTATGTGATCTCTTTGCATGCCATTCTGGCAGTGTTTACCCATTTATAACTTTGTGAGGAAATTATAATTTTCTATTCATTTTTTGATAATCCTAACATTGGTCAAATTCCATGGATTGCTTTTCTTCATCTAACAAGTTATATTTTCCTGCTTCTGTAAGTCTTTTACATGGAAGTGAAATAATGTAAATTTTACCATTGTACTTGTTTGACATTTTTACAATCCTTTAAATATGTAGGTTTTTTTCCTACTTTGTACTTAAGTTACTTGGAAATGGTTTGATAATTTCTTTTCTAAATTTTAGGTTTCAGATCTTCTGGTTGCTTTTAGGAATTGGTATCAGAGAAGTATTCTATTGGGTTAATTATTCCTTGTCCTGCATCAGGACTTCTCTTTTGTTCTAGTCATTGACAGGGATTCCTAGAGAGAAAAGGAGTTGCTTTGGGAATTTTATTATGTATGGAGCTATAAAACTGTGGATGCTTTTTGTAAATCTTGAATAAAACAAGTTCAATCTGTACACAGACATATCAACACAAATGTCTCTTTGCTGACAGTCTTCTCATATAGGGTACTGTAGTACTGGGTGTATTTTCCAATATGTATTCTGTATTCAATGATATCCCAACCTAAAATCCCAGCTGCTTCTTTCTCCAACCTCTTTACTCTTCATCCATCTCCATTCAGAAAACCAGACAACTCTATTTAGACAGTACTAAATTGTTTCAATGACAGGAGTTTCATTTCTTCAACATCAATCCTCTTTTCTTCTCTCTCTCTCTCTCTCTCTCTCTCTCTCTCTCTCTCTCTCTGTATGTGTGTGTGTGTCTCTCTCTGTGTGTCTCTCTGTCTCTCTCTCTGTGTATGTGTGTGTTGTTTGTTTTCTCTTTCCTTTTATTTCTCTCTTCTTCCCTCCCTCCCTATCTTTGCACATAGACTGTTTGGTTTCATTCCCCAGGTCAAGGAATAGGTGCATACACAAGTAGACCTGGCCCACAGGTTCTCTCAGAATCTCTAACTCTCTGCCCTACAGACCTCATTAAATTCCCATCCAGAGGACTGGCTGCCCTTCCCCATGAGGTTTGCTCTATAACCCAGATATTTTAGATTTTCCCTTGCTCTTCTTCTTTTCCACTTTTTCTCCTGTCTGTGAAAGTGCTCTCTTTCTTTTCGCCTCACCTCTGTCTCCCTTCCCATTTGGAATTCCCTGGCCAGAGCATCTGGCAAAGAAGCCTGCAAATATATATATATATATATATATATATATATATATATATATATATATATATACATTTTTTGAATTTCAGATAAAACAGAACTTCCAATCACAGTGACTAGATCTTGACCAAAACATGGTATCTTTAGTCTATTAATTTGAAAAGAACACAATCGCTGAGGCTTTGTTTTTAGATTTGTTTTGTAAATCAGAAAATTTAAACAGAATAGATATCAAAGTATCCATAGTCAGAAATCTTATAAAAGGACATTACATTTTTTCCTTCTTATTTCCAGCATTGTATCTATTTGTCTGTTTAGAGAATATTGAAGAGAAGCACATGCACACATGTTTATATATGCATATATACATATATGCACATGTGTGTGTGTATATGTGTGTGTGTTTATGTGTGTGATACAAGTGTATATGTGGGAGAGGATCCATTTATTTAATTGTGTTGCTGTGTACAGAAGAAAAATTAGTGGTCTATGACTTCCATTATAAATCTATCCTTTTTTTTATAGTCTCTCAATTTATGTAGACATCACAGTATTCATGGGACTGACCAGAGAGTCCTAGGAATTCCAGCTTCTCTAGTCCAACCCACCATTCTACTTTTCAAGTTACAACTGAATATCAACAACCCTGTATTTGACCTGAGTGCTGAAGTTCTACATTCTTGTCCTTATGTTTGTGCAACAAGATGTCACTCACTGAACCATCTTTCCTAACTCATTCCTTGAAGATATTTTGACAGAAAAGCAAGTGTTATGTGCCAATGCCAGGGGACAAATGATTTTTATAACTCCACTTTATATGGACCGCTCCTCACAATGCCTATCATGCTAATGTTTGACAATACTCCATGCACACAGAATGCTGACCAAATTTCTGCTACTCTTATTTGAAAAGTGCACTAACATGTGTTTGATGTGATCATATTTGCTTTTAGCACATAACCTAATGAGGGTAGGAGTTATAAAATCTTGTATATAATTTTCCTAGTCTTAACTTTAAGTTTAATGCCTGGCACATGGCAGCTGAACCTGCATGAGTACAACTTGATCAATGTGAATGAATTTATCTTAATCCAGACTTAGAGAAAAGAAAACATGAAAATTTTACAAGTCAAATAACAGTATGAAGTTCAGAGCTCAAGAGTATTCTCCTTAATGATGTGTTATCTTTCTGATACTTCCAATAGGTCGAAATAATTAAGACATGTAAATAGAGCAAATCAGAATCTCTTATTGAAGTGGTCATGTTTTCTGGAAGCTGTTGGCTAAAATATGGAAAAATATGCTAAATAGTGTTGATCATTTAGGTCTATATTATTCCAAAAAACAATGGCTTGGGAATACCTTTGTCAGGACCTATTAAAGAATCCACAATAACACAGATTTTTGTGTTTCTCTTTGTTATATGTTCATACATATTCTGGAAGATTTTGTGTGTGTGTGTGTTTGTGTGTGTGTGTGTGTGTGTGTGTGTGTGTGTGTGTTTGTGTGTGTGTGTGTGTATGTGCATGAGGGGAGAGGGTTCAAATACCAGTTTACTCACATTCAAATGAAAACCAGAGGTCAGATCCAAGTGCTATTCCACAGTTGATATAATGGTTTATAATAATTGATAAATTTTGGAAAGGTGTCCCTGGACATGCCTGTAAAGAACTATATAAGGTATGCTCTTCTCACTATGATGCTATCTTAAACAACACACTTTTACAAGACATTTTCACATTGTTTTTTAACATCATATTCAGATTCCCATGCATATAATGTGACCACCTCACTGGCTAAACTTTTCACAGCATGAAGCTCTTGGTTTAAAAAAAAAACAGTATAAAACAGGAGAAAAGGTTACAGTTGAACTCAATGTCATGTTACTTATGTCAAAACTAACTACTAAATAATCTTTGACAAATAACTTGACTTTCTGAATTTTTTTCTAACTTGAAGGTTATAGAGCATTGCAGCCTAGATTTGTAATGATAAAATTAAAGTTTGGTAGAAGACAGTCAAGTAATTATACCAGACTTGTGCTTCAAGCTAGATGTCTTCTTTAAAAACACCTACCCAGAAGAGTGCTAAATGTACTAGCCCCAACCTACAGGTTAGTGTGGAATGTGATGATTCAGTAGAATATTCAAACACAGGCTTTAGAACTTTTTTAAAAAAAATTATTGCTCAGGAGTAGTGATGGAAAAGTAATATTAATAAAAAAACTGTGTGAGAAGCAAATGGCCCTGACTGAGTTGTATCTTCATGTTGGGGATTTAATGGACTCAAATGTTAGTATGCATTAACTAACAAAAATATTATTAAAATAGAGTCTGTATTATAGATTGAATGCACTGTAGATTACTTTTGGCTTGGAGATATGATAATCAAGTTGTCATATTAGATCTGCATATAATCCCATGTGATTCCAAACAAGATAATTTGCTGCTCTATACACCATTACATTCATAAACACTGTTTAAATATAAGAACACTAATTACTGGTGCATCTCAACATTATACTATCCTTTTTTATTTGCTTATTTGAAGTGGGATAATTTCATTATGCAGGTGAAGGCAGGTACAAGATAGAATGAGGCCTGTTGTTGGATAAGAAGGAACGATGGGCAGGAGAAATGTTTGAGGGAAGGGGAGGAGTCTGGAACAAGACAGGATAGAAACTGTGGAGAGAACATGGAGGCTGACATTAAGATTCTACTCTTGGTATTTACAGATTGTTATGTATATTCTTAAGGGATGGATGTGTATAGGGCTCTATATACACAGATATAGTTGTGGGCAATTACATCTTATCAATTGAATCAGAGGTTATCGTGTTGTGTCTTCTTTCTTGTGGAGAATTGAATTTGGGAGTGTATGGTGACAGAGACACTAGGCTGTCATGCAGTTGGGAATGTGTGTTCCGGCAAAATATCTAGCATCATTTCCAGAACCATGTATCTCACTGTATCTCATTCAATAGAATCTATCTTATGCCAAATCCTTCTTTCCACTGACTTTATCCTGCAAATATTTTTTTTCAAACAAAAGAACCTAGGGAGATACTTAGAACAAACCATTCCTCCCCTAGGATTCATTCCTAATTCTGTTATCTGTCAGTAAAACCCATTGTTGTGGAAGGTTACAAATGTCTAATTAAAAAGGTATACTTTGTAGTCACCTTTCGAAGTAACCATATCTAGATATTTTTGTGATAACTGTCATGGAGAAAATTTCCCCAAAGTTTATTGTGTGTGTGTATAAATATAGATACAGGTAATTTACTGATTTAAACAGAAAATGAATTAGGAATGCAGGAGAGACCTAGGAGCTTATAGTAAAACTTTCCTGAATAAGATTTTTTAAATTTAAAACAAATGACCTGTATAAGATAGCATTTAAACTCACAAACTGGTAGACTATACACAGAAAGGAAAAATAAAAGGCCGTATTCTAAATAATAGGTTTAACAAGCCATGTGTTTTGTGGTTTGAAAAAGGAAGTAATAGAAAATATCAAGGAGAGACAGAGACCAGGGGTGGTACAAGGGAGAGGAAGGGACAGGGAGAGAGAGAGAGAGAGAGGTGAAAGACAGAAAAAGAGAAATAAAGACTGTAAAAATAATTGCACCTTTATGCTTTTGTAATCACTTTTGAACTTGCTATAAAAAAAACTGCTTCATTCTTCTACCAAAGGATACTGCAAGTGTTAACTTCTTTTTTACAGCCTATGACCTGTGTAAACAATCATTCCTACCTCTGATAACAGAACCAGAAATAGACTGCATCTCTTGGAGCAGGATTTAGTTTTGGTTGTGAAGATGTTAACTATTCCTACAACCTTTGAGCTGCTATTAGACCAGTAGGCATATCTTATAGCATGTGGGGTGAAGCTGAATGAGACTGATTATTTCATATTGCTTCCAATAGTGTGGCCATTATAAAATCTCATAAAAATCTAGTAAATGTAGCCTTGCTGTCCTTTCTTGGTTTCTCAATTTTTAACATTCTATTTTTTAAGAGTCAAACTTTTTTTTTAATTTTTTAATGGGATAAATTTCTTTATTTACATTTCAAATGTTATTCCATTTCCTAGTTTCCTGTTCTTAAGCCCCCTAAACTCTCCCCCTACCCTTCTTCTACAAGGGTATTCAGATCCCCACTCACCAACTCTAACAGGCAACTCCTAAAATTCTCTGGCACTATGGTTCCAATATTGGCAGGACCAAGGGTCTCTCCTTAAACTGGTGCCAAACAAGGCCATCATCTGCTACATATGCAGTTGGAGCCATGGGTCAGTCCATGTACAGTCTGTGGGTAGTGGTTTAGTCCCTGACAGCTCTGGTTGGTTGCCATTGTTGTTCTTATGGGATTGAAAAACCCTTCAGCTCTTTCAATCATTTCTCTAATTACTGTAATTCTCAGATCAGTGGTTTGCCACTAGCATTCGCCTCTATATTTGACATGCTCTGGTTATATCTCTCAGGAGAGATCTATATCTGGATCCTGTCAACATGCACTTCTTAGCTTCATCCATCTTTTCTAGTTAGGTGGCTGTAGTTATATGGGCCATAGATGGGGCAGGATCTGAATGCCCATTCCTTCAGTCTCTGCTTTAAACTCTTTTTAAAATATCACTGCTATAGATATTTTTGTTCCCTATTTAAAGAAGGAATGAAGCATCCACATTTTATTCATCATTATTCTTGAGGTTCATGTAGCCTGTGGATTGCATCTTAGGGAATTCAACCTTTTGGGCTAATATCCACTTATCATTGAGTACATATAATGTGCATTTTTCTGTCATTGAGTTACTTCAGTCAGGATGATATTTTCAAGTTCATTCCATTTGCATATGAATTTCATGAAGGCATTGTTTTTGATAACTGAGTAGTACTCCACTGTGTAGATGTACTAAATTTTCTAAATCCATTCCTCTGTTGAAGAGCATCTGGGTTTTTTCCAGCTTCTGGCTATTACAAATAATGCTGCCATGAACATAGTGGAGCATGTGCCTTTGTTGTATGTTGGGGAATATTTTGGGTATATGCTCAGGAGAGGTACAGCTTGGTCCTCAGAGTGTCCAATTTTCTGAGGAAACTCCAGAATGATTTCCAGAGCAGTTCTACAATTTTACAAGCCGACCAATAATGGAGGAGTGTTCTTCTTTCTCCACATCCTTGCCAGCATCTGTTGTCATATGAGGTTTTTATCTGAGTCATTCTGCCTGGTGTGAGGTGGAATCTCAGGGTTGTTTTATTTGCAGTTCCCTGATGGCTTAGAATGTTGAACATTTCTTTAGGTAATTCTCTATCATTTGTAATTCTTTAATTGAGAATTCTTGGTTTAGCTTTGTACCCCATTTTTAATAGGGTTATTTGATTCTATGTAGTCTAACTTCTTGAGTTATTTGTATAATTTTGATATTAGCCCTCTATCGAATGTAGGATTGTTAAACACCTTTTCCCAATATGTTGATTGCCATTTTGTTGTAATGACACTTTCCTTAGCCTTACAAAAGCTTTACAATTTTATCAGGTTCCATTTGTGGATTCTTGATCTTAGAGCATAAGCCATTGGTCATTTGTTCAGGAAATTTTAAGCAGTACTCATGTGTACAAGACTCTTCCCCACTTTTTCTTCTATTAGGTTGAGTGTATCTGATTTGATGTGGAGGTCCTTCATACACTTGGACTTAAGCTTTGTACAGGGTCATAAAAGTGGATCAATTTGCATTCTTCTACATGCTCACCTCCATTTGAACCAGCACCATTTGTTGGAAAATTCTGTCTTTTTTTCCATTAGATGATTTTAGCTCCTTTGTAAAAGATCAAGTGACCATAGGTGTGTGGGTTCATTTCTGGGTCTTAATTCAATTCCACTGATCAATCTGACTGTTTCTGTACTAATATCATGCAGTTTTTATCACTATTGCTCGGTAATACTACTTGAGGTCAGGATTGGTCATTCGCCCAGAAGTACTTTTATTGTTGAGTATATTTTTTGCTATCCTGGGTTTTTGTTATTCCAAATGAGTTTGCCAATTGCTCTTGCTATCTCTATGAAGAATTAAGTTGGAATTTTGATGGGGATTTCAATGAATTTGTAGATTGCTTATGGCAAAATGGCCATTATTTACCATATTATTCCTGCCAATCTATGAACATTCAAAATCTTTTCATCTTCTGAGATTTCCTTCAATTTTTGAAATTCTTGTCATACAGATCTTTGCTTGCTTGGTGAAAGTCACACCAAGGGATTTTACTTTATATGGGACAATTGTGAAAGCTGTCATTTCCCTAATTTCTTTCTCTGTCTGTTTATCCTTTCAATAGAAGAAGGCTACTGATTTGTTTGAATTAATTTTATACCCACCTACTTTGCTGAAGTTGTTTATCAGGTTTCGTAGTTCTTGACTTTTCCTTTCCAATTTGTACCCATTTGACCACCTTTCCTTGTCTGAATGCTCTGGCTAGAATTTCAAGTACTATATAGAATAAGTAGGGAGAAAGTGGGGATCCTTGTCTAGAAATGATTTTAGTGGGATTGCTTCAAGTTTCTCTCCATTTAGTTTGATATTCACTACTGGTTTGTTGTATATTGTTTTAGATATGTTTAGATATGAGCCTTGAATTACTGATATTTCCAGGAATTTGGTGTGAGGACTTTTGAATTTTGTAAAATGCTTACTCAGCATCTAATGAATTGATCAGGTGGCTTTCATCTTTGAATTTATTTATATAGTGTCATCTTACCTTGACGAATTTCTGTATATTGAACCATCCTTGCATACCTAAGAAGAAGCCTACTTGATCATGATGGATATTCATTTTGATATGTTATTGGATTCATTTTGCAAGAATTTTGAGTATTTTTGTATCTATGTTGATAAGGGAAATTGGCCTGAAGTTCTCTGTCTTTGATTTGGGCTTTGTATGGTTTAGGTATAATAGTAATTAGGAATTCATAGAATTTGTTAATGCTTCATGTATTTCTATTTTGTACAGAAGTTTGAACAGTATTTTTATAAGGTCTTCCATGAAGGTCTGGGTTCATCTGGTACTGGGATCCTTTTGGTTGGGAGACTTTTAATAACTGCTTCTATTTTTATAGGAGTTATGGGGTTGTATAGACGATTCACCTGTTCCTGATTTAATTTGATACCCCATATTTGCCTAGAAAAGTTCCCATTTACTCAACATTTTCAATATTTGTTGAATATACACTTTTGTACTAGGGTTCTGATGATGTTTTGAATTTCCTCAGATTCTGTTGTTATGCCTCCCCTTTCTTTTCTGATTTTGTTAATTTGGATACCCCCTCTGTGACCTATGGTTAGTCTGGTGAAGGGTTCATCTATCTTATAGATTTTTTCAAAGAACCAGCTTCTGGTTGTGTTGATTTTTTGTATAGTCCTTTTTGTTTCTACTTGGTTAATTTCAGTCCCGACTTTGAGAATTTACTGCCTTCTACTCCTCTTGGGTTTATTTATTTCTGTTTGTTCTAGAGCTTTAAGCTGTCAAGCTCCTGATGCATGTTCACTTCTGTTTGTTTTTGCAAGCCCTCAAAGCTTTGAGTTTTCCTCTTAGCACTGCTTGCCATGTGTCCCATTAGCTTGAGTATGTTGTGCCTTCATTTTCATTAAATTCTTTTTTTTTTTATTAACTTGAATAATTCTTATATACATTTCGAGTGTTATTCCCTTTCCCGGTTTCCGGGCAAACATCCCCTACCCCCCTCCCCTTCCTTATGGGTGTTCCCCTCCTCACCCTCCCCCAATTGCCGCCCTCCCCCCAACAGTCTGGTCCACTGGGGGTTCAGTCTTAGCAGGACCCAGGGATTCCCCTTCCACTGGTGCTCTTACTAGGATATTCATTGCTACCTATGAGGTCAGAGTCCAGGGTCAGTCCATGTATAGTCTTTAGGTAGTGGCTTAGTCCCTTGAAGCTCTGGTTGGTTGGCATTGTTGTACATGTGGGGTCTAGAGCCCCTTCAAGCTCTTCCAGTTCTTTCTCTGATTCCTTCAACAGGGGTCCTATTCTCAGTTCAGTGGTTTGCTGCTGGCATTCGCCTCTGTATTTGCTGTATTCTGGCTGTGTCTCTCAGGAGCGATCTACATCCGGCTCCTGTCGGTCTGCACTTCTTTGCTTCATCCATCCTGTCTAATTGGGTGGCTGTATGTATATGGGCCACATGTGGGACAGGCTCTGAATGGGTGTCCCTTCATCTCTGTTTTAATCTTTGCCTCTCTCTTCCCTGCCAAGGGTATTCTTGTTCCCCTTTTAAAGAAGGAGTGAAGCATTCACCTTTTGATCCTCCGTCTTGAGTTTCATTTGTTCTAGGCATCTAGGGTAATTCAAGCATTTGGGCTAATAGCCACTTATCAATGAGTGCATACCATGTATGTCTTTCTGTGATTGGGTTAGCTCACTCAGGATGATATTTTCCAGTTCCATCCATTTGCCTACGAATTTCATGAAGTCGTTGTTTTTGATAGCTGAGTAATATTCCATTGTGTAGATGTACCACATTTTCTGTATCCATTCCTCTGTTGAAGGGCATCTGGGTTCTTTCCAGCTTCTGGCTATTATAAATAAGGCTGCGATGAACATAGTGGAGCACGTGTCTTTTTTATATGTTGGGGCATCTTTTGGG